>NC_059428.1:119375173-119675173 GCF_021028975.2 Sphaerodactylus townsendi
TGTCATACTTGGCTGAGCACAGAGGAGTTTCAGATTACAGCTGGTTGTGGTAGTTTCAGGTAGAGAGTATAGAAAGCTTACTTCCACTCCTGGAAAAGAGCAGTCCAAAGCAAGTTGTATACACTGAGAAAAGACAGATCAATCAATCTGGTCCAGGTCCACAAACCTCCAAACGGGTCTTTTAGCATGCAGAGCCTGCTGTCTGAGCTGTCTCACAAAACCAGGTGAGTCAGGGGGACTGTCTGCCATGTCCTCTTGCTCTTGGTTTGGGCCAACACTGTCCTCTACCTGTGTGACTGCTGGCTACTCACGTGACTCAACCAACTGTGGCTCTGGAGTGTAACCCTGACCTGTATACCCTGCCTTAAGAAGTATTGGATTTCATATTTTTCATATTATATGCTGCAAAATACCAGTTTCCATGTTTGAATGGGGGGGATAGCAGAGTGTCCAAAACTAAGAGTAAGCCTAAGGCAAAACAGTCTGTTTGCAGAGATTAGATTTGTGAGTTACTCCAGTGATACAACTTGGATGCCTCACAACAAGGAGTAGGGAAACAAAATAAGCCTTTTGGGGGCCCATAAAATTGAATGCCCAGAAGCAAAGTTAACCAAGCCTGGATGCTATTACCAGGAGTGCTATTACCAGGAGTGCCTTCTGGTGCCACCCCCTTTGAAAGTCTGAGGGCCTCTATCCTCAAAAAGTGCAGCCTGCTTACACGCTCAGAAATTCCCCATTGGCTACAAGGCACTGCAAAGCAGAGAATCTAGCAAATTTCTTGGGGTGCCTGTCATGGGTGCATTTTTAAAGCCAGTGACACCAAAATTTCAGGGTTTCAGATTTCAAGTTTCAAACAGAACAATAAATATCTCTGAACTAACAGGAATACATGCACACACAGAAAGACATTCTAGTCAACACACACAGTGAGAGATCTTAGTTCAGTTGTCATAACTGACATAACTGTTGAAGATAAAACGTTCACTGTTTGAAAATGTTCCCAGCATGAAGTGCAGTGCTCATATGCTAGAATGGAAAACCCAACAAAATCAGTGCATACTCTGCATGGGTTTAAGATTTTAGAATACTTAATCCGGGGGATTCCAAGATGGCGTTTGGGCTGAAGGTCTGTTAATAGACTCTTTGCTATCATTACTATTTCTCCTCTCTTCAGTCTTTATTTCCCTTATCTTTAGCCTCTTACTGCAAAGTAACCCCGTGTGAGATAAGACTGTTGGAACTGTGACTCCCCCATAAGAGGCAAAAGGGAAAAATAACAGGCAAAAGGGAAATAATTATAGGCTGGGAACAGCTGTTCTGAAAGTACGCTGGAGTCACACGCTAGCCTCGGATGGTCTTCATTAATAGCTGAGGACCTTTGTGGAACTCTGAAATCTTTAAAAAAACAGATAGCGTTGTATACAACTCTGACTCTCTTTAAGACCACATAGATAACAGCTACACTCAGCCCCTCATGGCGCAGAAAACTAATCGGGCAGCAAAGTTGACTAATTTTTTTACTTCTCCTTAGAACTCCTAATCAGCTGACATTCCATCAACAATGAGAGAGGGAGTTGAGTTATTTTGCATAGCACAATCAACTTCATCATTCCTGCTCTGCCAATCGCATAAGATTACTAACCTGCGATATGGGAAAGAGACGCAGAGATGGAAATTATACAGAAGAAAACACAGGCAGACCAGTCAATAAGCAAACTAAAATAGATGAATTTTTTTAAGGATGACGGCCCAGCTCTGTCTGGATTCCCAATCTCCAACTTTTACACTCCTCTAATTGACCTTCATGATGAAGAAATAAAGGAGGCCAGCCTTTCAGCTGACTTGGAGGGAAATGGTGGGAAAGATCCCTTCTGGGAATCATATTAGTTTAGATAACAAAATAGAAGAGGACCTTATACAGTCATTTTCCAAACTTCCAACAAATGACCAGACAATAATAGTGGATAGACTGACTGATCTCAGAAAGAAGCTTTTGGACAAGAAATACGATCTAGCCCTTCCTTGGGAGGCCCAAGATATAATGGTGACCCTGCTCCCCCAAGACAGAGAAGACTCCATAGGTGTAGAAGGGGAGAAATCAGGCCTGGATAAACACAATCATCTTATGACAGACTGCAAGGGCTTAGGAAATGGTTGTATCTATAATGATGTTAATGGGGAATTAGATATCTCAGTGGACTGACTGGAGGAGAAAAAGCGAAGTGAATTATTGTCTCGGAGCCAAGGGTTTTCTCTTCTCTCTTGGAATGTTATGGGATAGACTAACAGATGGTGCAATAATGATACACTTAGATATCTGCTAGATTTTGATATTATTGTAGCACAAGAAACATGGAGGACTGATCTGTCTCCACTAGATGGATACAGGCTATTTTCCCTCCCGGCCCAGGCCTCCACTCATGGCCGAGCTAAAGGAGGCCTGTGCATATTAATTTCTACCAAATTGAAGGGTAACTCCTCATTGATATCCTTTCATGAAAATCTGGCTATGTCAGTGGTGCATCAAAGTAATAGGTTCAAGCTCTTGATTATTAATGTGTATTTCCCTCCAGCCAAAAATATGTCTCAGTCAGATTTGGATTGGAGGGGCCTAGAAAACTATGTTGTGGAGCTGATGATTGCTTACTCAAATTCATTGGTTATTATGGGAGGGGACTTTAACGCAAGAATTGGTTTGGATGACCAATTGCTTCATTCTAAATATAACTCTTGTGTACCTGATATTGATGCCCCCCTTTTCCCTTACAGCAGACATTTCAAAGATGAGAAATGTAATTACACCGGCTACAAGCTTGCTCAAATGACAATCTGGCTTTAAGAATAATCAATGGGAGGGTTAACTTTGATTACCCAGCTGAATACACCTATTGGTCAGGGGGGAGAATGAGCATCATTGACTATCTAATGGTTAACAAAGAAATTTTCTATCAGTTTTAATCTATTTTTTGTAATTTCGGCAATTTTATTATTTTAATTTTTTGTACTTTGCTGGTCAATGACCATAAATAAAGCGGCTGTCCTTGGGAATATTGTTTGCCAAAGTGAGGAGTAACAATTAGAGGCACTGTGAACTTTGTGGTGAACATGTTTGGCAGGTGAACATGCAATTTTTCACAGCAGCAATCATTTGTGAGTTGAACCTCTCCTGGGCACCCTCTGACTTGAGGAGTTACTGAATAACTTTGAGGCTATGTGGGAGCAGTCATGGCAGTATTTCATTTCTTTCTACCTTGCACTTGATTTTGCATCTATGCCATGAAATTCTGCCCTCATGTTATGGACTGATATGATACATGGGGGATGCTAGGACTCCCATAAAGCTGACTGAGATCATGAATTTGCCAAATAGTATGGGTGCCACTTTTTTATATAAAACAGCTTTATTTATAAATAACTGACTATCTGATTTGTTTACTCTTAATTTAGAAAAGTGGTCACAGAACTTGCATAACAAGGATATAGCTGAAGGGAGGGATGTGAACACACATGAGAACAATTCTCACATGATCACACACAAAATTGCCTTATAATGAATTTGGCCCTTGCAGCCCAGTCCAGATTGGGTGGTTAGGTTGGGGAGGCTGGCCCACCCCCTCCAAAGAGCTTTCCCGCAGTGCAGAAAGCCTGAAAAAACCCTTTAAAAATTAGCCACCCAAAGTCCCCCACAGGGGATAATGGAGATATGCCACAAAAATGGTGTATCTCCAACTCCATTGGCACACAAGGTGGGCAATGGAAGCTGAAAAAGATCAACTCCACACCCTGGCTTGCCCTGGAATGCCTCTGGCCATGCTGGCACAGCTTTCTGTGCCTGCAGGCCTAGGGCTGGACAGCGGCTTTCAGGTCAGGCATTGCAGAGTTGTGTGGTGTCTGCTTGCCTGAATAAGTCACCCCTCCACTGATGCCATTGCTCCCTCCACTGTGCCAGCTCCAGAGATAGGATTGGGCTTTCCATCCATCACAACAGTCCATCCATCCATCCAACAGTCAGTATTGTCTACTCAGACTGGCAGCATGTTTTTTGGGCTATCAGGCCTTTTCCATCACCTGCTGCCAGATGCTTTTACTGGAGACACAAGGTTTGAACCTATGACCTTCTACATACTAAACTCTGCAATGAGCCACAGCCCCTCCCCATGGCATTGCATAAAACTGTAAATATTGATTCTACTGTCATGTTTATATTTATGGAAAGTAACCCACAAAACACGGTCTCACCTCTTATTATTAAAAGCTAAAAATTTTTGATGAAAACTTTTCCCTACTTATGAGTGGCAAGCAGAATGTGAAATGCATTTGTTGGTGCTAGAGCATTCTGAGTGGCAACAGCCTAAAAAGTCAAAGTTCTTGTTTATCTACATCCATTTCCATTCCTCTATAGCAGGATCTGAACCTTCAGGTCTGTGGATGGCACCTTAAATGCCCATGTCCTTAATTTTGTCTCTTGCTGACTCCTTACTGAAAAAAAAAATCTGGCTCTGCTACAACTGATGGGGAATAGTAAAATGAATGATCTTTTAAACAGGACAGAATGCTGCTTCTAAAAGCCAATATAGGCCCTCCAGAACACAGACAATATGCTTAGTTGGCAAAGACTGAATAAGTAAAGTTACAGGTCTGCTGAGCTCTGAAATCTGTCCATTCATTCATGCCAACTGGTTATTATAAGGGCCAAGATGCAAAAATATGATACACACTTTTAAATGTCAGCTTGGTCTCTTCTATCATTTGGAACATTCATCTGGAACCCTGTTTTGGAAAAAAAACCCACAGTAAACATTTCAATTATGCTTGTTTTAGACATTTTCCATCAAAAGTTGATTTGAGTTTTTTAAAGTCCCACTCTGCTTCCCATTGTTTTCAACAACTAGTAGCCCTGAATGGAGATTTAAACATCAATGAACACCAATATGAGATGTATATACAGAGGTTGCATCAGCTGCAAGCACTGAGGCCTGTTTCCCAAGCTGGTTTCCCAAACAGCTGGATGGGGGTATATTCAAACTGCTTCTCCCTCTGTTTTTGCACTCTCTTATTAATTCTGGATCCTAATCTTCCTGTTCTAGTTAGGTTTCCCCAAAACAGATTTCCACACACAGGATCAAATTCCTGTGTGAGCAAAAAAAATACTTTTTTTTAAAGGGGAGGTATCCCTCAAATCAGTCATTTGATACCTGATATGCCACAGTGGTCAAAGAGTGCCCTACCTTCCTTTATTCAGTAGTGGAAAAGTTGATTGGATCCAACCATGAGGGTATTAATATTGGATGGGAATGCAGACAGAAATGTTCCTTGCGGCCAGCTCTGACAAGGCAAATCACATGTTTGGTGTATTGATTTCAGTCTAATTTCCCAATTTCCATTCAAGCCCAATTCCCCCATTTCCACTACCCATCTGACAGTTGACTAGTCCTCTCAGAGCTGACATTACCCAGTTTCAGTTTGGCAAAGAGCTGTGTTTAACAGTGCATGTTGGCTTAAGCCGTATGCTAGGATCTCGGTTGCGACCTCAGAGTACAAGTCAGTTCAGCATAAAATACATTTAAATAAAATCAACTGAACTATGGCTGGAGTTTTGCCTGCACTGCAGCATTTTTTTTCATCAGGTGAAAATTACCTGAGTGAAGAAAACATGGACAGATACACAAATCGCAAAAAAACCCTCCTTCTGCCTTTCTATGAATAGTGGTCATGGGAAATGGTTTTGATCCCAAAACTGAAATTCACAGAACAAAATAAGACTGGGAATGTTCCTGCTTAAAACTAATGAATTTTCTATAAAATACTTTGCTTGCTTTCTATACATCAAGAGGGATTAATTTAACTTGTTCCAAGCCAATAAACAGTACAATTTCTTTCATCGGAGATACAGCAAGATGAGCCGTTTCACAGTTTCTCTTCCATTTACTATTAATGTTTTTGTTTACACCATGATTTGAACAAGTTCCTTTGCGTACGTGTGTGCTATATCAAGTGGAATATCATCAACAGTGAACATTTAAGTTCATATTCTTGCTAGATGATGAAGTGCACCTTTGGCATTACCTCTCAATCTTACCCTAATCCACAAATCTATGATGAACCCAGAATGATGTCCACCTGTGGTAGCTGCTCCTCTAATTCCTAGGGTTCAGAAAAAATCTCTTCAGCTTTACCCAATTTTCCCCTGAAATCCAACAATTCATTTATTTCCCTTTGTTTTTGTTTTTGACAGAATGTGGATTCAGATTCTAACCAGGGTTTTTTTGACCAATGATAAATTCAAAAGCAGGAAAGACAACTGGGGGGGGGGGGACTTCAGAATGTCTGTCCTTAGTTGCTTTAGGCAGGCAAAGTTTCCCAGAACCCTCCTTTTCCATTGCTACAGCACCACCCTATGGTGTTTTGACTCTCAAAAGCTTAGATGCTAAAAATCTGGCTGGTCTCTAAGGTGCTATTGGACTCAAATCTAGCTATCTTGTGGTGCATAAATATAACAACTACAGGAGCTGAAGTTACAAAAGTATGCATTGATTTCTCTACAAAAAAGAAATGACAGAGAAATAAAAGACAAGTCTCTATTTTAAAAGAAAAAAAGGACGAGCAGGAATCAATGGTTGTATCTAAAAAAAAAGTGAATTTCAAAAAAAGTATTTCACACTTCCCATAACAACACCACTAATTCTGTTCCTGTCCAGAAATTTGAGTGCCTTTGTGCTGAAGTATGTGGGTGAATTTAAAAAAAAGTTTCCAAAATATTAAATACTGAAAAAAAAATCAGTCCCCAGGTTTAGATGATACAGCAATCTCCTAATTTCAGAAAAGATATTCCACTTCCCATAAGAACACCACCAATTCTGTTCCTGTTCAGAAATCCGAGTGCCTTTGTGTCAAAGTATGTGGGATTTTTTTAAAAAATGTCCTGAAATATTAAATACTGGGAAAAAATCCTCTGGTTTAGGTGGTACAGCAAGCTCCTAATTTTAACAGCAGAGTGTGGATCCCTTATCACTACTAACCAAGAGAAATAATCATAAAAGGTGAAAGTCATGCAAGCAGACAGGAAACTTGGCAACATGAGGTATTATAAAGTGAACCTTTGGAGTGGAATATAACCCAGAACTAAAGAAAAAAAACCTGAGTTAATAATTCAATGTCTGCTGTTTGCATGGACAAAATCTCAGTGCTTGAGGGACTCAGGCACAATGGCCCACAGTTTCTGTCAGAGATAGTGCATTTATCTGGGCTTAAAAGAAAAAGCTGACAGTGTATAGGGACTGTATGAAAGTTAAAATATTGTTGCTAGACAGGAAATGAAGGGACTGAAAAGCCCCAATGAAGTGCATAACATATTAGTTCACCATCCTGGTTGACACTAAACCACTCATTCTGTGCTTCTCCTTCAGTTGATCATCCATTCACTTTCTCTTCCTTCTCCATTTTGAACTCTGGACCAATTCATTTTTTACTCTTCAGAACATAAGTGGACCTGGTAAGAACATTTCCTGAGGTAACTGTCTGGATTTCCCTGCCCCTCACTTTGGGGACTTGTTGCCATTATTGTCCTGATATTTTTATTCTCCTGATATAGGCACAAGCTAAATACTCTTTTGTTCTCTCAGATTTTTTTCTTAGGCTCATTCCGCACATGCAGAATAATGCACTTTCAAACTGCTTTCAGTGCTCTTTGAAGCTGTGCAGAATGGCAAAATCCACTTGCAAACAGTTGTGAAAGTGGTTTGAAAAAGCATTATTTTGCGTGTGCGGAAAGGGCCTTAGATTGCATTAAGTTTTCTCATGCTGCTCTTTTGGAAACTTGCTATTTATTGCTATTTTTATAATGGCTACCTCTTTCTCCCCATCTTTTTTAAAATAAAAGTGGTTTTTGTAAACTCTTTTGAAGTAGAAAAGACAGAGAATTTTTAAAAAGTCATCCTCAAAAGGTCAGAAAATGGAGTGTATTATCCTGTTCATTTAATCTGAGTCCTGATGATCAAGAGAAAAGCAGAATGTAAATATTTAAAGTAAAGCAAAAGATATTAAAATGACAGATATTTGTAGGATAGCTAATCCTGTAGAACAGGGATCTGCAACCTGTGGCTCTCCAGATGTTCATGAACTACAATTGGCCATGCTGACAGGGGCTGATGGGAATTGTAGTTCAGGAACATCTGGAAAGCCACAGGTTGCATACCCCTGCTGTAGACATTTCTCAAAGAAAGAATCTGTTGTTTTGCAGTATTTTCGGGAACATTTTTCCCTGTATCCATTGCAATGGTCATTGTGCTGTCACTCGTGGAAACTTCCAAGGAATGGCCACTTAGAAAGAGCAACAGAACCATGCCTACAAAGTGTGTGATGTATCATACCACAAACCTGTTAGATTTCGTTTAGAGTCATGGATGTGCCCAGTAGTGTGTGTGAATGCAGTTTGTAGAAACTTCTCCAGAGACATAAATGTAAAAGGTAAAACTTACATTTATTCAATCATCTTCAGTTCACAACTTTGTTCCAAGAAAAGGTAGATAGAAAGAACCCTAGACTAAAGAGATTACTTTCCCTATGACAAGTGGGCACAACTAACTTGGCGCCATCACGCGGTGTGGAAGTGGGAGTGGATGCTGCAGTGGGAAAAGGCCCCACTGAGCAGGCTCGCCACTGACCACATCGCTACCGGGTTCAAAGGCTGTGGAGCAGAGAGTGGAAGCTAGCATGGGAAGAAAGGAAGTTAGTGGGGCGGTCTCCTGGTAGCCCAGAACAAGGAGGGCAAACAAGAGAGGCAACATCACAGTTAGAGTGGGAGATACCACAGCACCCCCCCAGTGTCCAGGCATGGTAGAAGCTCAGCCTTATTCCAACACTTCCCTCGACACTAATTGCATGCTTCTCTCCAGGTATACAACGTGTTCAGTTTGTCACGCAGGCTTTGGAACTTGTCTCTTTGGCAGTGGTTTTGGCTCAAGATGTCTGCTGTCATCATATCATGGTAGGACAGGAGCCAAGTTTCACAAAGTTCCTTCCTGCCTGTAAGAGTCTTTACATATTGATCCTATGAATTCCAATGTGTTTTAGGTACTGCACTGTTCTTATCTGAAAGAGAAAGAGCTATTACATAACTCTGGTTATCTTCTTCTAGCATTTTGTACAGGTAAAGGTCTGGGTTCATCAATACCAAAATCTTCTAACAACATTAAAAGCCATTGTAATTTCTCTACATGCCTCTAGAAACTGGATACTAATTCACTTGATTCAGTAGGATGTGAGTGAGCACACTGGCCACCTTTTGTTCTTCTACGGCTCGCCTCATTAACTTCTTACAGGCACTTTCCCCATAGAAAAACACATAGCCACTCGGTAGATCTTTTAGATCTCGTTCTTTCTCTAGCCCAATCTTGCATCAGCATATCCCCAGTAGTTATTGGGATCTTTGAAGTTGCTGGCAGTTTCCCAAGTTTAAAGTCTAAAGTACCTCTTGGCAAGTACCTCACCGCTCGCTTAACAGCAGTCCAGTCTCTTGTGGTAAGTGTGCTAACTCCTTCCTGGACACATATTCTCAATGGCTGTAGTAAATGTCAGGTCTGGTTGTCATTGCTAAGTACAAAAAAGCTTCTGCCTCTTATTGCAGTCCCTGTAAATCATTGTTGTCAGGTAGCAGAGTCATCAGTGGGTAAGTACTTGTCTGGTAGAAAACTGGAACTCCATTGGGGTAGGTGCATTGGATTAACACCCCTTCCAGAGTTCAGACTCTGCAGCAGTTCCAATATTCTTCTGCTTCTGGGCTAAGAAGATAGCTTCCATCTGTCTACACGCTCGATTTGGATCCCCAAGTAGAAGCTGCAGCATCTCCCAGGTGCTTGACTTCTACTTCCTTGTTGAAGTTGGGATATAACTTCAGCACAGTCAGCTTTCAGTCAGTTTAATTTTCATGGCCAAAATAATCAGGTCAATAAAATATGTCAGGATAAATGTCTCATCTCCCATTTCTGTGGTTCAAGTATAAAGACAGGGTCTGCATTGCTTTGTTTGAAGTCCTGACTTAGTAGCATCTTTAATAGCTTTATCTCGGACTAAGCTTTAGCTGCTTGTTTTAACTTACATAAAGTCCTTTCTGAAGCTCTATACCAAATGCTATAAAGACAGGGGTCTACGTGCTTTGTTTGAAGATCTGACTTGTTAGCATCTTGGCTAGCTTATCGGCCAAGCTGGCTGCTTATTTCAATCATGAAGTCTTTCTGAAGTTTACAGACTAAATGTTTATTCCTTTTCATCTATAGACTGGTAGTTTGGCATATACACTTTGGTGGTTGCTTCCATATAAAGCCCTGTTCAATTTCTCCATGCAAAGAAATGCGGTTTTAATCGCCCGAAATGCTCAGTTGCCTCGATTTTCTAAGATGCGAAAAGCAATGTTTAAGAGCATTCTAGAATTGTAAGAGATATTTTTACAACAGGTTGCAAAAGTCCTGATCATAATCTGTTCCACATAGATCTGAGAGAATCCTCCAGTAGCAACAAGTCTGGCCTTATATCTCTCAATCTGACCTTCTGCATCTTGTTTTAGCTTTGAAAACCCATTTACAACCGATAACGTGCTTCTTAATTCCTTAGGTAGTTCTGTGAGAGTCCATGTTTGGTTTTTATGTAGTGCAGCCATTTCTTCTTGTGCTGCCTCTTTCCCACTTCTTTTTGCTTCTTGGTTCAGGTGACTACAGCTGTAACTCCAGACCATGAAGCTGGTTCATGCAATGACGGGCGCCTCTTTGCAAAGGTAAGAGTAAGTTTCTTTCGGCTGGAACTCCCTTGTTAGGCCGCAATGAGGCTTCCTGAGGGCCAAAGTGTCTGTCTGCCTCCGCAGTGCAGTCTGCACTCCTCTGTCTCTCACCTGTCAGGTCTGGGATTTCGCACCGCTGCTCCTTCTTCAGGTTGAGCATTTGCTGGCATTACTTGCACGGGTGGATGTCAATATCCTGGGACTCTACAGGCCATGTAAGGATCAGCTATACGCTATCAGCCATCTCCCTCTGAATGGTCATCCCATCACAGCAGGCTTGCCATCTATCCTGGGGTCAGCTTCGTCAAACCGGGTAATAACTCTGCATATAGTAATTTTGGTTAGATTTCTGGATCAAAAAATCACCTGTATCCTTTACTTTCCTGGAGAATAGCCCAAAAAATATACCTGCCGCTGCTTAGGTAGGGTCTAGCTTGGATCTCTTTTCTTTTGGTATGTGAGCATAAGCTTTTTACATCCCAAGACTCTTGATGTGTTCTACATTTGGTTTCCTGCCATGCCATAACTCATATGGAGATTGTTTCTGTGGCTTTGGTTGGCGAAATCTATTTTGTAGAGTAAACTGTGAAGTCATTGCTGCCTCCCCAGTGCTTGCGGGAAGGCCTGAATCAATGAGCATGCAATCAATCATGTCCATTATATAACGATTTCTTCCTTTTCTGTAGAAATTCCATTTCCCTTTGTTCTGGGGTATGGGCTTAATGATAAGTCTGTGTTGGATTCCATGTTCCCTCAAAGAAAATTGTTTTATAGATATGGAATTGTATTCTACCTCCCATGTCCGCTTTTCTTTGAAAAACATTTGGGTTTCCTATTAAACTTATTAGATACCACTTAGCAACATAGTCTCTTTAATTCTCTTTTTTTTTTGTTCAGTCTTGAGACTTTTCTCTTTTAGCAAATAACACATACCACAGTGTATCTTGAGTAGTCATCAATAAAAGCACAACAGGATAGAGTGTTGATTACCAGTTGATGCTGGTTTGAGTTGGTCCACATACAGATCAGGAGTGTGAATTAAGTAAAGATAAGCTGCTTTTAGAGCATCTCTTTGGCTTTGCTTTGGGGAATGAAGGCCTAGATTCCCTTTCTCTTAAAACAACAATCACACAATTGGTTATCATTGGGACCAGTTCCTTTATGGAAATACCTGTTACCAAGTCCTTGCTTTTTCAGCTTCAGGATGGCCTTCTTTTATCACGGGTGGGCAAACCTCCCATGCCAGAGCTCCAAAGACTAGCTGGGTAGAAGTTACCTTTGGCTGTGTGCAGGCTTGTGGTTCCTCACAGTCCAGTTCAAAGACTCCATTTCTTAGGGTTTCACCTGTGGAATATAGCTCACTCAAACTCCTTTTCGAGGATAGTTGCAATAACATTATTCTCAAAAGTGAACAGCAAATCCTTTTTCTTGATAGTGTGGGACGCTTTGATCAGATTAGTCAGCAAAGGTCTGTAAATGTACTTGGGGACATTTTCTAAGCCACAATCTCAGTCTCCATTATCATCCAGTCGGGTAATGTAAAGTAATCCTTTGTCTCCCTTTCCATTCACTGGAATCTGTTTTCCATTGGCTAAATACACATTGCATCCAGCATCCTCTTGTCTAATCTTACATTGAACAAAGCAACATCTGAAGCCATGTGCCTAGAAGTACCGCTATCAATAATCCTTGGTTTATATTTTTTCATTAGTTTTGTATCATGTGGAGTAAAGTGCAAAAGTTGAAATCTTGAAGTTTTTCAGGGAGTAAAAAATCCCTTTGTCTGTTGTGAATAAGCAGTGCGTAGAGATGAAGTATTTTGCTGCCAGTCCTTCAGCATTCTTATTAGTGTTAGGCCGACACTTCCTGGAGGTGACTGGGTTTATTGCACTGCACTTGAAACAAAATGGGTGGGCTCCTCCCTTTCCCCTGTGGGATTGGATTTTCTGTATCCAAATGATTTAGTCTCACTCTCTTGCCTTTGGCTTCTTGGGCAATGTAACTTGTAGCCTTCATTCTTCCCTCTGCTCTCAGAGAGATACTCTGCTGCTTCAGTGAAATCTTTCGAGACCTAGTTAGTCCTAGAATTTCCCTCAAAATGTGCAGTCTCTTCCCGCCATTTCC
This sequence comes from Sphaerodactylus townsendi, assembly GCF_021028975.2. Lineage (NCBI taxonomy): Eukaryota > Metazoa > Chordata > Lepidosauria > Squamata > Sphaerodactylidae > Sphaerodactylus > Sphaerodactylus townsendi. Next base: position 119,388,069 of record NC_059428.1, read on the forward strand.
ACAGCAATTAGGAGCATGTAAAAGCTGAATATTTCCTAGGTAATGAGCTTAAAAAGCAGTCCAATTTTCAGTTCTTCCCTCCTCCACCGAACTGTGCCAGTGGTTTAACTAACTTTATCGAAATCAGATTCAGCAATTTCTCTATGTATGGCAATCAAAGCATCTCCATTTTCTTGTGAATTCTTTGATTGAAAAATAGTTAGTTTGAATAAACCTCACTTTGGTTATTTCTGTCTTGCTCTCCAAAGACCCTTTTAATGCTTCTAGCATGTCTTTGGCAGAATCTTTGTCCTTTAACACATACACTCAGTTGTGAGTTTGTGAGAGTACTCAACAATTACATTCATGGCTCTTTTCATCTGCTTTCCCCTTGCCATCTAGTCTCTTCATTTCCACTGTTTTGGTCTTTGGTGTAGTTAAAACAAAACCTATGCCCCTCTTCCTTTATTTGGGATTGAATTCTTGTAGAGCCATGATGTTAAAATTATGGGCTCAGTGTTTAAGCTTCTCAAGAATTGCCTTCACAGCTGTGAGCCATTTTAATGCAAAAGTCTTTCTCTGCAATCTCAATGCAGGTCACACACACAAGAAAGAGGAAGCAAGCTTGTCAGGCTATGTAACCTTTGTTACCGCTGGCCTGTTAGGAGCCAGGTGAGCAAGAAAACACAAGAAATCCAAGGCAATGGCTGCTAAGCTTCATGCAAGGAAAAAAATCTGCTCTTAACCTCTTTAAAACAACTTTAAAAGCATCTGGGCTCCAAAAATAAATCTCATCAATCTGCTGCTACCATGTTTAGATTTCGTGCTAGAGTCATGGATGTGCCTTAGTAGTGTGTGTGGAATGCCAGTTTGTAGAAATCCTCCTTGCGAGAGACATAAATGTAAAACGTAAAACTTTACATTTTTTATTCAATCAATCTTCAGTCTTCACTAACTTTGTTCCAAAAAGAAAAGGTAGATAGAAAAGAACTCCTAGACTAAAGAGATTACTTTCCCTATGACAAGTGGGCACAACTAACGCCGCCATCACACGTGGCAGTGGGAAGTGGGAAAGTGGGATGCAAGCTGCAAGTAGGGAAAGGCCCCACTCGGAGTAGGAAGCTGCCATTGACCATGCTTTCGGTTCAAAGGCTAGAGCAGCAAGTATGAAGCTAGCAGTGGCTGGGAAGAAAGGGAAGTTAGTGGGCGGTCTGCTGAAAGCCCATTGAGACAAAGCGAGGGCAGAAAAACAAGAGAAAAAAGTGCAACATCACGAAAGTTAAGAGTGAGATACACAGCACCCCCCAGTGTCCAGGCATGCAGAAGTCGCTTATTCCAACAAAACCTACCACAAACTACATATTGAAGCTTGTTGGATGTTGGACAATTTGGAGCCCGTCTTTTTTGCAGGGGTTGGGTAGGCAGAAAACTCCAGAAATATATAAACTCTCCCATTTATTTATTGTGTTATTTTAACTGGCTCTTTTTTTAAAAAACAACAACAGCAACTGGGTGATGTACTCTTTCTTCTGTTCTCCTACATCCTTGTGAAGTTGATTGGTCTGGAAAGCAATGAACTGGATTAGGTTGAAAGACAATGACTTGGTCAAGGTCATCAAATGAACTTCATGGCTCAAGAGAGTATTTGAATTTGCTCCAGCACTGGTTATGCATGGAACATAAATGAACAATATGTTGTATCGACTTTGTCTCAAAAATGATTTTTTTTTGTTTAGAAAAAAACAGTATTTGGTTTGAGGATTGAAGGAGTCAGTATGTCAATATTATATGTGTTCAGCTTTGATGTCTCCAAAGCAATTGCTGAGCTACAATTTGTAGCCAATGATTTGCTTTAATACCTTGTGCAATTTGAATATATGGAACTTTCCTCACTATCCACTTTTTAGAGTCCCTGCAGGACTTTCACTTAAAACATGGGCACTTTCAGATATTAATGAGATGTAAATGACCTATTTATGGAATGAACGCAAAGACCATAACATGCATTTACAGTCATTTCACTCACCACTGGTCCTCATGCAGATTAGTTACGAGCCAGCTGGTTTCCAGGGAATGTAGTGCCTTTTATTCATGGTCACAATCCACCAAGGACAGCTTCTTCATACTACACACTCATTTCAATGAGACTTCAGGGAGAACAATGTTCACTAGACTGTAATTGAGTGGGACTTAACATGAACAAGTCAGGGTTTCTCTTCATAACTCTGCAATTGTAAAAAAACCTGCATGAGGGTAAAAGGAGTTTTTCATCAGTGTTATCACAGCAGGTTTCAATAATATCACCTCCTCATTTCACCTCACACTGGTAGAGATTTGGCATTGGGCCAAGAAAGGATAGCGAGAAGGTGATTTTTTTTTAAAAAAGGCAGCCTGCCCTAGACTTACCATACTAATTTTCTTTCAGCAGGCTTCCACGAACACAGCTATCATACCACATTTTGAATATCAGTACAAGTTGAAAGAGGAGCATAATCTTAGTAAGTCTCAGGCTGGATAAGGAAGATAATAAATAAAATCCTGAATATATATATTTAGTAGAATAATTTGGTATCCCCTTCCAGATTTTATTTATTATCTTCCTATATATATGAACCATTATAACAAAGTACATTTTTTTTATTCCAATTACCAATATGGATAAAGCCTGAATGCCATAACTATACTCAACTAAGATTATATTATTATATTTATTTCCACAGTATTTATGTATTGATCACAACTGTTGAATCAGATAACATCAGAAGATACCATCCCATCTGACGTTTCATTACTCCTTCCTGACTTCCCTTTTTGTGAAGGATAGTTCTAGGAATCAACAGATGCTTTGCCATCTCAGGATTTTAGCCAGAAATGAGGTAGTGACGTTTCTGACATCACCCCCTCATGCTCCTGTCCCCAGCTCTCTGGCAACCATATACAACCATATACATTAAACACTGTTTAAGGTAAGCAAATATATTTCTGCTATGCAGAGGACAAAAATAGAGACTGGAGAGGGAAAAGAAGCATGACCAAATGGATCACATTAGTCTGAGGAGAATCCATCATGGACGAGGTAATGGAGCAATGTTAACATTCTCCCCACAAAACTTTCAGAGGTGGATCACTTAACTTCCAGTTACCAAGCGCATCCGTGATTTACTTTTGCCTTTACAGAAATAAAATAATTATACCCTGTTGCTATTAGCATGCTCATAGTTTTATACCAAAACAGTGACTTCATCAGGGCCTAAGCCAGGCTGAACTTAGGTTGCTTTGGTGTCATGTCTGGGCCCAAGAAGCCTTGTTCCTATATCCACCAGAGGAATGAGTCTCACTGTGTGAGACAGGATGCTGGACTAGATGGACAACTGTCTGATCCAGCAGGACTCTTTGTGTGTTCTTATTTTTTTCCCATGAAAGATTTATGAATGCAGGAAATCTATGCATCCTTAACTCTGAATATGGAAGGATATAGTGTTGCATATTAATTAAGAATCAGCAACTGGAGATCACAGAACCAAAGCCAATACTTCTCCAATATTGCTGATGGAGAGCCAAGAGTGACTGTGTAGAGAAAATGAATGTAAGAAGGCATGTTGGCTATCCAGTTAAATATGATGGGAGATGTGTCTGGCCTGCTAACCTCCATCCCTAAGTCAAAAAATACCTTTCCGATAGTTAGTTTATATTTGATTGTATAATTTTAATTGGCCAATTTGTTGTGCACTGCTCTGAGCCCTACTAGTTAGGGGAGAGTGGACTATAAATCAAATAATTAAAATAAAACTAAACATTGGCTAGAGCCAAAGACCAAGGTAGTCACTTCCTACACTTCCTACAGTTATATGTGAGGATACATTTAAACATGGAAACATAGAGTTGGATGTCATCTAGTCCAACCCCCTGCAGCTACTCCCCTCTCCAGTTACCCAACTGTAAAGCATCATCTGTACCCGCAGAGGGAGAAACTCTTCTGATCTTGAGCTGCTTGAGTGACACATAAAAGCCATTGTGAAACAGTCCTAAATAAATGTTTATTAATATTTTAATGGCAATTTGGGAGCTCACTCTGTCTGTGCTATTGATAATAAATGAGCATTTAGTAGAATAATTTGGTATCCCCTTCCAGAAAAAAAAATACATTTTCTTCTCACCTGCAAAGGGGATGAGAGCTGGAAATTAGGAACCACGATGATAAAGAGGCCAAAACATGGTAATAAAAATGTCAGTTTCTAATCTAATTACCACGCCAACCTGGCTCTTTTGCCAACAGCTTAGCTGTTTTAAATTCCAGCACAGATAAGGACCCACTATCTGTTATTGCAATCTATTTTGTGAGTCACCCAGGTTATACAAATCTTCCATTGACTTGAACAGATAAGGAGGCCTTGCTTTAAAAAAATTAGAGCTTCAGGGAGCTGTTTAAAAAGTGTTACAAACGGCATGGAAGAAATCCTTCCAATCTTCCAATCTGCTGTAATTGCCATTTCCCGCCTTCCATCAGACTCGCTCTGCAGCATGAGACCTAGAAAGCAGCAGAGAGGCTGGCACATTAGACAAAGAAAGCAAGCAGGCATGCAAAGAATAGCACGTTGCACTCTTTCAAGGGATTTCAGAGGCAGTAAATGCTATAAGCACAGTGCTGACAGATAGAGCCATTGCTGGCTTGTTCAGGATGGCTTTAAGGGATTGAGTAGAAGAAAGGGTGTGGCGGTGATGACTCAGAGACCCTTCATAGAGCCAACCCCCCCCCCCCCAAAAAAAAAGTAACAAGACACTAAAAACAGAGTTTGGGTTGCAAATCTCCAGGAGAGACCAGGAGACTTCCTGGAATTACTACTGATCGGCAGACAATAGAGATCAATTTCCCTGGAGAATGTGGTAGCTTCCCAGGGTGGACTCTGTGGCCTTATATCCCACCACACAATAATTCCACACTGGGCCATGGGGAGAAACATCTCTTACTGCAGCAAGCCTCTGAAGATGCCAGCAAAAACCGACCAGGCCACAACCACGCATTCCAGAATACTCACAACTTTCCAAACCCTGCCCTCCCCAGGTTCCATCCCTTAAACCTTCAGGAATTTCCCAACTTGGAGATGGAAACTATATTTCATTGTGTAAAATCTATAGAATAAGCAGAAATATTGTATAGAAACAGGTAAGCATGTTGCCTGTTGTGCAAGCAGCAGGTTGTTACTGACCCATGAAATTTACTACACAGACCATGGCCCCTTCTACACAGCAAATGTATAATGGGTTGCAGTCAGGATAAAGAAATCCGTTTTCCTGTTTTTGCATTCACATGCATCCGTGCAGGCAGTGATTGGACCCCACGGAAACAATCTGAGTTGCTGTCACGCCTTTGCTTGGAATGCATCTTTTAAAAATTATTTACTTCCCCCCAATGCGTAGCTACACAGGCATGCACAAATGAACCCCCACAGCCATGCTGATGTGTCACAATACGACCATCTGCACCTGCATAGTTATGTGAATTTTTTAAAAAAGAAACAGGCAAATAAAGCTCCTGCTGCCTGGCTGTCCGCTTGCGAGTGGCTGCTACCTGGGAATTTTTATAAGACTCACTAATAGTGTGATTCTAAAAAAAAAACAGTTTGGGGAAAATAGCACAAGACAGACTGCTTTACTGCTTTACCTTAATCTTTTTAGGAAGGAGGTCAGGCAGGTATTTTGCAAAACAGATATGGGTGAAGGCAAGCCCAAACAGGATTTTCTGTCCCTGTGGGTACACTAGGCAATGCAAATAATAGGTTCCCCATCTTTGCACTGTCTGCATGCTAGACACCCTAAGAGTTGGCAGGATGGGTAGAGACATTGTTGTCTTAGAAACAGAGTTTCCTGCTCATAACACATACATCATGAGGTCTGGCGACAAAGCAGGCTTTATATGGAGGACTAGAAACTTAAACCTAATTTTCCAGATTAGAGTCCACCACTCTTAACCACTATGTCACACTGGCTCTCTAACAATGCCTTAGATAAATAAAATGACTGGTGTGGTTTTGCAAACGGCAGTGACCTTGGGACCACTCCAAACCCAGAGACAACAGTTCATGCTACTAATACCTCAGACCTAGACTGGCAGTGACCCCCAAATGATCATGAGCAATTGTATGAAGCCTAGCAGGAGAGAAAAGTACAAACAAAACCCCTCCAGCTAGTTATATATACAACTGAAGAAAGGTGGATGCAGGTGTTAGAGTTGGCAGAGATGGCTAAACTAACTTATTTACTCAAAGTATTTGAAATGCTTGATAGAGTATTTAAACAAAACAGAAAAAAATAAATTGATGATCCAATTTTACCCAGACAGTTAATAAACATGTTGTAAAAACGTTACTTTTAGTGTTAATATTTGGTGCAGAAGAATCTGGGAGTCCTTATGGAACATGTACTTTGCACTTTGCTGAATTTTTCTGTGTGTTTTTGGTGATGTTAAGTCTTTTAAGTACTAATAAAATTTTAACACACACAAAAAGAGGACAGAAAACTGAGGGATGACTGCATAGTCTAGCCCAGGGGTCGGGAACCTTTTAGACTCAAAGAGCCATTTGGGCCCATTTTCCCCGGAAAAGAAAATTCATGGAGCCGCAGGGGGGGGGGGATTCCGCTTTCTTCTCTCCCCCCCCCACCTCTGTGGGGGGGGCGGACGGAGGCGCGGAGGCCGCTTTCTTCTGGGGGGGGCGGTGCAGAGGCCACCTTCGGGCAGGTTTCACTTTCACCGGCCGGACAGCTGTTGCGGCTGCTGCTTCTGCTCTCCCTCCTTCTCCTTGCTCCTTCCCCCTCCCTTCTTCGACCTTGGCGGTGTTCGACTTCTGATAAGCGAAACCCATCAAAAAATCCCCTGCGTTGCCAACTCCAGGGCTGAGCTGGGGGATTCTGGACTGTTTCGGGGATTTTTGGGCGAACGGCTGGTGCTGGCTTTTTTCTCTTCCACGGCCCCCCTGGAAGAGAAAAAAGCCAGCACCAGCCGTTCGCCCAAAAATCCCCGAAACAGTCCAGAATCCCCCAGCTCAGCCCTGGAGTTGGCAACGCAGGGGATTTTTTGATGGGTTTCGCTTATCAGAAGTCGAAAACTGGAGCTCGCCGAGCGCGGCGGTGGAAGGGCGGCGGTGGCGCGGAGGCCGCTTTTTTCTCTTCCCCCCTGGGGGGGGCGGCGGTGGCGCGGAGGCCGCTTTTTTCTCTTGGGGGGGCGGCGGCGCGGAGCCGCTTTCTTCTCTGGGGGGGTGGCGGCGGCGGCGGCGGGGCGGAGGCCGCTTCTCGTGGCAGGCGGCGGAGCGGAGCCGCTTTTTTCTCTGGGGGGTGGCGGCGGCGGCGGAGGCCGCTTTCTTCTCTGGGGGGCGGCGGCGGCGGCACGGATGCCGCTTTCTTCTGGGGGGGCGGCGGCGGCGCGGAGGCCGCTTTCTTCTCTCCCCCCCGGTCGGGACGGCGGCACGGCGGCAGTCTCTGCGCAGGGGAAGGGGGCGAAATCCCACGCTGCCCAGGAAGGGGCGTGGAGCCGCACCACAGGCTCTAAAGAGCCGTTTGCGGCTCGCGAGCCGCAGGTTCCCGACCCCTGGTCTAGCCTGAGTGTTGCTGGTACTTAAAGCTGGGACCTGGCTGATGATGTAGGTTAAAGGGCAAGAACTGAAGGACGTTTTAGAGACCCCTCCCTCCAGGGGCGTAACGAGGCAGCCCTGGGCAAACTGTAGCCCTGGGCAAACTGTAGCCCTGAGTTGGATGCCCCCCCCCCATGGGCGGCCACTCCACCACGACCAAATTTTTTTTTGCAACAGGACATTGGTGCCCGCAGGGGGTGCATTTTTAGACATATCATCACCAAAATTTCAGCATATCATCAGGTGACTGTCCTTATGCTACCCCCCAGTTTGGTGAGGTTTGGTTCAAGGAGTCCAAAGTTATGGACTCCCAAAGGGGGTGCCCCTATCCCCCATTGTTTCCAATGGGATCTAATAGGAGATGGGGGCTACAGTTTTGAGAGTCCATAACTTTGGCCCCCCTGAACCAAACTTCACCAAACCTGGGGGTTATCATCAGGGCAGTCTCCTGATGAGACCCTGAAATCTTTGAGACTGTGCCTTCAGAAATGTGCCCCCCTCAGCCTGCAACCCCCATTGACAGCAATGCAGAAAACTCAATGCAGAACAAAGATTCTTGGGCAAATTTCTGGGAAGTTCCTAAAGGGAGCCCATTTTTGGATGTATTGTCACCAAATATTCAGGGTATCATCTGGAAACTGTCCTGATGGGACCCCCCCATGTTTGGCGCAGTTTGGGTTAGGGGGGCCAAAGTTATGGGCCCTCAAAGGGGGTACCCCATCCCACTTTCTTTGCTAAGGAGAAGGGGGATACCCTTTTGAGGGTCCATAACTTTGGCCCCTCTGAACCAAACTGCACCAAACCTTGGGGGTGCCATCATGACAGTCTCCAGATGATACCCTGAAATTTTGGTGATGATACATCCAAGAATGCCCTCCCTGCAAGAACATCCCGAAATTTGCCCAAGAATCTTTGCTCTGCATTGAGTTTTCTGTATTGCTGTCAATGGGGGTTGCAGGCTGAGGGGGGCACATTTCTGAAGGCACAGTCTCAAAAATTTCAGGGTCTCATCAGGAGACTTCCCTAATGATACCCCCCAAATTTGGTGCAATTTGGTTCAGGGGGGCCAAAGTTATGGACCCTCAAAACTGTAGCCCCTATCTCCTTGTACCCCTTGGGGGGTAGCATAAGGACCGTCCCCTGATGATACGCTGAAATTTTGGTGCCGCTAGCCTAAAAACTGCGCCCCCTGCAGGCCAAAAATGGAAAACCACTAAAAATACCCAAAAACGAACCCAGCATTTTGATGCCCCCCACAAGGTGATGCCCTGGGCAGCTGCCCACCTTGCCCAATGGGCATTACGCCAGTGCCTCCCTCCCAAGCCAGAGTCTGAAACTAGAAGAGAAGAAGAAAGGTCTTGTATGAATATTTGCTGGGGACCACCGGCAGACTTGAGATGGGTTAAGCACCTCGTTCTGCTATCAACCAATCCTTCGAAACCACTGTCCCTGGTTCCTATTATCAGAGTTAGAAGCTACAGGTATATCGAGGCAAAATCAAAGAAAAAGTAAAAAAGATTAAAAAGGTAGACTTGGGTAAAACAATGGTGAATCTTGGTGATAACAGCAAGGAGTCCATGCAGAAAAAGGAGGAGAGGGCAAGGGGAGAGTGAAGCATAAGGAAACGAGGCAGAACTTGAGTGTTAAGTGTGTCAAAAAATTGTCATTGCAGCAGATCATCACTTCAAACTATGCCTTCCAAAAAGAAGACATAGCAAATTAACACTTTTGGGGAGGGGGTGTCAGTAGAATTTGAAATTTAAACAGTTATGAATTAATATGCCTCTTAACACCCTAGAGAAAGAGAAGCCTATTCTTAAATGCCAGCACATTTTCTTCCAGCTTTGCCAAGTTCATGTATTTATTATCCTTTCTTTCTCCAGAACTCCCTCACATGGAAATAGAATAGAAGGCAGAATTTCCCAAAACAGAAAGACAATAACACATTTTTTCATTCTTATCCATAAACAATAACAGAGGTGCTATTGAGCTAACAATGGATTTCTTAAATGCACACAGTAGATTCGAACCATTGTTAAAAGCTTTCAGGAAGATGCAGACATGATGCTTTTCTTTAGCTTTGTTTAATTTTATAATAACTAATCAGAGAAAATGGTATTCGACAAAGGCAGAATGTATCAGGGTAGAACCGTGCTAAACATGTATTTGTCAGCTCACAATGGCAGCCCAGAATGATATAAGTGAAAACAAGCCACCAAAAATGTAATGAAGCAAGAAGATAAATTTTATTTGCTCTCATTTATTGTCACAGTCATGGCTGTTCCTTTCTGTTAACAAAGAAAGCATTGTGGATAAAAGATTGCAATTTCTGTTCCGCTAAAATGAATTGGAACAATTGCAATGAGTTTAGTCAGAGCAGTATTTGAGCCACTTTTTAGTAATGACAAAAATGGACAGAATCAAGCCCACGGAACTCAGGCCCCTTCCACACGGGCCAATAAACATGGGTGTAGGATGCTAAATAACTCATTTTTTGAGAGTGGGACTTCGCACAGACCCCGCCTCCCAAACAAATCTACCCTGTGTTATTTCCCACAACCTGGTTTTTTTTGAAAATTGATAAACAAGGAATCCTTTTTTAGAAATCCCGGGTTGGAGCTACTCCCAAGTGAGCAGCCAGGCTGGAGGTGCTTTATTTGTCTCCCTTTTCCTTTTTTTTAAAAAAATGTGGCTTGCATCTGCATAGATATGCAGGTACAGCTGGTTGTATTGTGGGACCTCAGCATGGCTGTGGGGTTCATTTGTGCATGCCTGCGTAGCTCCGCATGTGTGGAAGGTAATTAAAAAAAATTGATGTGTCTCCGTGTGAAGGTGCGACAGCAACCTGGATTGTTTCCATGGGCTCCAATCACTGCCTGCATGGATGCATGTGAACACAAAAACAGGAAAATGGGTTCCTTTATAACAACTGCAACCTGTTATACATTTGCTATGCATAAGGGGTATAAGTCACTGAATTCTGTGTGTTTTAGACAAATAGGAGATCTGGTCAGTGGATGAAGTCAGGGAGTTCCATGTTCATAATTCAGTTCCCAGACACATGGTGGCCCAGTTCAGACTGATACTATGGTGCATGAAATGGGGCTTAAGAGGTCCCCCATGACAATTTCCTGATTTTAAATGGCCCCAGGCATTTGTGATTGCGGAAATTTGCCCACAGCAAACAAATAGTTCATCAGCACACATTAAGTTTCTCCCATGAGGCAAATAGGAGATTCCACTGGCTGCTTTAAATTTGAAAAAAATATATATTCAGAAATATGGATTAAGCTACTGGTTTCACAGTCCATGTCAGAATCAGCCCTCCTCATAACTGGGAACTGAACCACGTGCCTGGCTTTTCCATTCCTTGCCTGTCAACTGAAGATAGACCCAAGGGAAAAAAAGTAATTATGTCTTCAAACATAATACTGTTCAAGGCAATATTTTCAGGAATGAATATGTACTGTTGTTTTTCAATTGTTGAGAAATATTTCTGTGACAGAGAAAAATGATACACTGCGGATCAGAATTTGGTTAGAGTTGTAAACACTTGTTTCATCTCTGTCCTACCATGAGGATGTGGAATCTGCCCCAGTCCCAAGTCACTAGATTGCAGTGAGGCATTCCCTTCCAGTCTTTTTCTATCACCTCCAATAGAAATATCAACTTTCATCATTGATCCCAGAAGAAGCAAGTGGAGATCTCATTTGTATTTCTTCTTCTAAATCTAACCAATAAATCTCTCTTCACTTTCACACCTGACATTTTCTTCACCAAACACCTTGATTTGGGGCATTTTCAGGGATAAGGTTGATAGCACGTATGTCTTCAGCAATGCTGTCCATCCATCATTTCTTTGGTCTTCCAGCTGGGTGCTGGCCACCAGGATGAAAGTTTGACCTTCTTGTCCCCATGGGCAGTACGCCCCTGCAGAAGATCAGATGCTAGTGAGAAAAAACTCAATATACAACCCTTTGAGCATATCTGGGAATGCTGTTTAAGGTTAATTTCTGAGCATCAGCAGAGCACAAATTAAAGCATTCCTCTTCCAGATTTTAAACAACTATCGTGAGGTGTGACTTCACCACAGGAATTCTGGACTTTGTTGGATTAACTTTGAGTGAAGCTGTGTGTCCACACATTGTGTAAGGGGTAAAAGCTGGGCTGTTGGGTCCCTACAGCTGTCAGCATCCAGATGGTGGCTGGAGTTCTCATTCTAATACACCTGATCTCCAGGTGTCAGAGATCAGTTCACCTGGATAAAATGGCCACTTTGGAAGGTTGGCTCTGTGGCATTAGACCCAACTGAAGACCCCACTGAAGTCTTTCCCCTCCCCAAACCTTGCCTTCCTCAGACTCCACCATAAAATCTGAAGGTATTTCCCATCCTGGAGCTAGTAACCATGGCAATCCCCTGGCCCAGCTGGAAGTAAACAAGGTCAGGCCACAAGTTATATCACACCAACACCAGCAGGGGGTAATCACTCCCTTATCCTGGAGTAGAGTGCTTGTAAAAGCACCTGACAAGGTCAAAGGCACAAATGAAGAAAATATCAGCTCAAACTCTTGGCTTCAGCAACATCTGGTGTGGACAGCCCTGACAAATTATTAATACCTAGCTTGTGGGGGTTAGTTCCCTTCCCACACTCAAGGTAATTTCTGACTGATAATGACTTTGGTTTGCTCCTGCAGAACTCCCAAAGCTGCTTCTGAGATCTGCCTAGGGAAACATAGGGTTTGTCAACTGAAATGAGGTCTCCTTCAGAATGCTGGCTGAATAGACACCTCTAGGAATGATTTGTCGTTAAAGGATAGCTTGTCCTGAATTCCTTTCTGAGGCATTTATAGGCTGTTGAAGAAGTCAATCAATTTCCATTGCACTCTTATTTCCCCCCCCCCCCCACACACACACACACATACACCTTGGATAGGAAAAGCAACACATTTCTTCATGATGTAACCTCTTCGACTGACACTTATTTAAGGATTTCACATTCATCTCTTATCAAAGCTTAACTGTACAGCTTTATCACTGTGTTAGGCCTTCCAGGTTTCCCACTATGGCAGGCAACATCTCACCTTTGGCCCTGGAGCAGTGTGTTGTGATTGTATAGTCATCTGCTGTAAGTACTGGCTGGATTATTGCTAAGGCTATTTTCAAAATTCCATTGGCTCTCTAAAGAGGCACTGAGGCTTTAAGAGAGATTATATTCTTGCTTTGTTGTACAAGTATCTTCTTTCACCTTTATGTCTTATTCAAAATTAATGACCTCTCTGTAAATCCTAGTTTCAGAAAATATTCATTGTTGGCAGGATGAACTACAAGGTGGGTTGGCCCTTTCAGATCAATATGAGATTTTCAGCTATCGTGATTACTTCAACTCTTTTGTTCATGTGCATCTGGTTCCCCCTCCCATTCTCATGCCAGTAGCTCTTCACCTCTGAAATTCTTCTGCTGACCTGCTGTTCATTCACAAATCCAACCCAGTTCTCATTTGTTCTTCCTTCACTGATGCCCTGTAGCTCCTTCCCTATACCTTCTGCGGGCCTTGCCTCATTCTTAGACAGGAATTTCTGGGGACCTATTGATTTATTATATCTTGTTTTCTTTCATCATAGAACTCAAGCTGATTACAAAGAATTCCCAGCAGGCTTCTTATCCAAGCACTGACCAGGCCCAGGCCTGCTTAGGTTCAGCACTGCTATCTGTTATGCACTTTCAAAATACACTTTGCAATCTTCTGTCCCTCTTTGACATCAGGGTAGCCTGGCCAATTATGACCCACGCTTTCATCATTCTTGCCACCACAACATAATCTTCAGTACATTGACATAAGGCATGATATGAATTTTGATGCAGGCATAATCACAAGATGAACTTACCTAGCCTGACTCCCTCAGTTACACACAAGGTGACCTCCTGATTGGATTGCTTCAATGGCGATTGCTAATATCTGAAGCTGCTTGCTCAGTAGCTATTTGTTCTACAGGGTACAGTAATTACAACCTGCAGCTGCTTCAGCTGGTTCAAGTATTGAATTTTCTCATTTGACAACTGAGGCACATATCCTTCTCTCAAGTCATCAAGTCAAGTTACCTAACTGTACAGTAAAGCATTGAATCTCCTCTTTGCACCTGTGCAGTCGGATGCATCCTTTTAATGAACAATGGCCCCTTCCACACATGCTTTGCTTGTGTTTTTAGCATGTATAGTCAGTATCGTCTGTGGAAGAAATTATTGCAGAACTATCTGGGTTCATGGAGAGACACCAAAAGCACACATACATGCTAATAGTAAGTCTCAATTTAAATTCAAAACAAATACGTTGTCTTTTAACTATGTGCCTTTTAAAATTGGAGTCAATCTCTGACAAGTGGGAATTACTCCTGCAAAAAAAACAACAAAAATTTAATCATGTAGGAAAGCAGTGTAATTAGATACATCCTAATTCTCTGGGATACATGTAAACATCTTGGTGAATGATTGGTCTGTCTCTAACAACTGGCAGTCAGGATGTGAGTCAAACCAGGGGGTGCTCAAGCGTGTCTAATTACAAAGTGGATTCTGACCACTGTGATCCTGTTTCCTCCTTTTTTCATATTTCAATGTCTAACAATACTAGTGGGGAAAAAGCAGGATACCTCATGAAAAAGGACTGTAAACAAATACAGCTTGTAAAGAAGCCCTTAGTGAACAAATTGTTTTACAATAAGTGTTCAATAACGTCAACATCTTTGTGTTCTGATAGCCAAATGGAAAGCTGGAATACACTCTGTGATATTTCATATGTGACTATATCTATAAACCACATGTTCAGTGTGAATGCTGAAAGTAAATTCTCCAGCATTGTACATTACCCTAGAGATTGAATTTAGCATAACTGGGTTTATAAACTGCAAACTCCATGTTCATTACAGTGTTGCAGCATCATTTGAAAAAAAAATCAGGAAGCATAACTCTTTTCTTCCACATTTAATTTTTATTCATGCTTCATAGGTTCATTTTTCTTGCCAGTCATCAACTGTATTAGAAAATGATTGCACAATTACATGAGTTCAGGGGCAGACATCAAAGCTGGAAAAGGTTCAGAGGAGGGTGATCAAAATGTTGAAGGTCTGGATTCCATGCCCTATGAGGAGTGGCTTAGGGAACTGGGTATGTTTAGTCTAGATGTCATGTTGAAGATGGAGCAAGTACTTTTTCCACTGCTGCAGAGACTAGGACAAGGAGTAATAGATTCAAAATGAAGGAAAAGACATTCCACCTAAACATCAGAAAGAACTTCCTGATGGTAAGGGCTGTTCAACAGTAGAATACGATGCCTCAGAGTGTGGAGTCTCCTTCTTTGGAGATTTTTAAACCAAGTCTAGATGGCCATCTGTCAGGAGTGATTGTGTTTTCCTCGATAGCAGGGGGCTGGACTTGATTATTCTTGTGGTCTCTTACAACTCTATGGCTCATTCCACACATGCAGAATAATGCACTTTCAAACTGCTTTCAGTGCTCTTTGAAGCTGTGTGGAATGGCAAAATCCACTTGCAAACAGTTGTGAAAGTGGTTTGAAAACACATTATTTTGCATTTGCGGAAGGGGCCTATGATTCTGTGAACATGTGCTTAGTTTATGGTTGATTTTACTACTGACCTGTTACCTATGTTAGAAGTCATTTGCGGTTTTCCAGTAGTTTTATTTTCTCAAAAAGAATAGCAATAGAGTATGCTATAATCTCGTTTCTCTTTCTTGGTTTCCAAATTTTCTTGTTATAGGGAACACAATAAAATCAGCAGTCCAAATTTGCATGGCAAATCACAAATGAAGATAGGGGTTTTTTTTCACCATCATCTGACCCAGGTTAAAAATCACCAGGATGATGAATTAAGTTAAGGTAATGTTGCAGTAGCAATAATCCATCCCTACTTAGGGTCCAAGTGGCCAGTTAGGGACAGGGAATTAATTGCAGTGCTGGTGGAATCCACTGGGCCAGCACAGGGGATGTGAAATATGGATTCAATTTATTGTTTGGCCAAAAAGCTGCACCAATCATTTATTTTTTTTTGCATAATGCTGAAAAAATGCATAACACAGCTATAGGTAGTGCCCAGGCAATGTAAATAACCAACATGACCTACATCCAAAAATGCTTATCTTAGCAATATACTATTTTAAAATGAACAAAATCGGATTAGGTTTATGGAACAGTGGGTGTTTACAGAGTGAGTTATTTTGAGTATTTCATTCAAAAGAAATCATTTTTGTTCTGGATCAACTGAAGCCTTAGAATCCGTGCTCAATCAAAACTCAAACAGATACCCCACTAGGAATTTACACAGGGGACACTAAGGCAGAGGCATAGCTAGGGGAAATAGAGCCAGGTGCAAAATCTGAGTTTTGCCCCCCCCGCCCCCTGGTTTTGCGCCCCCCACCCCTCCCCATGACCCAAGGTCGCCCTCCCCCACTACGACCCAGGAACAATTTTTTGCACCATGTCAAAGTCATGATCACATTTTAGAACATGCCCCAACTCACAAATCTGAACACACCCAGGGCTCCCTAGTTTAAACAACATTGAAAGTGATGCTGGTTTTTTTTGGGGGGGGGGGCAACCCTGAATCAGCATCACTTTTAATGTTGTTTAGACTAGAGAGCCCAGATTCTCCTTTCAAATCCACCTTAAAGGGAGAATCTGGGCTCCCTAGTTTAAACAACATCGAAAATGATGCTGTTTCAGGGTAGATTCCCCACCCACCACCCAAACAGCATCACGTCCAATGTTGGTTGTTGTGGGTTTTCCGGGCTGCATGACCGTGGTCTGGTAGATCTTGTCCCTAATGTTTCACCTGCATCTGTGGCTGGGGGCAGTTTTAATCCTCAGAGGCTTCGGGAAGTATGAGAGGGTGGGAAAATTGAAAAAAAAAAGTATTGTCGAAGGCTTTCATGGCCGGAATCACTTGGGTGCTGTGTGGTTTCCGGGCTGTATGGCCATGTTCTAGCAGCATTCTCTCCTGACGTTTCGCCTGCATCTGTGGCTGGCATCTTCAGAGGATCCTCTGAAGATGCCAGCCACAGATGCAGGCAAAACGTCAGGAGAGAATGCTTCTAGAACATGGCCATACAGCCCGGAAACCATACAGCACCCAAATGAAAAAAAAATGGTTTCAGATTTTTTAAAAAACAAATATTTTCAGTAATAGGTGAATAAAGCCAATGGATATCAGCTTTATTTGGCTTAACTGAAAATTTTACAGTTAAAAAAACTCAAACCTGAAATTTTCTGATAATTGTTACTGGTGCTCATGCCTACTCCCAGTTACTCCTAGACAAAAGATGTGCTATAGGAAGTCTGGTTGAATCTCTTTACCAAGCCCAGGTGGAATTTTGTATAGCACTAAGAGGCATGTTTGGCTATATTGCTTTCAAATTTTTATGTTCTATTTATACTTTTTTAAAAATTGCATTTCTTTCAAATGTTTCAATCTGCCCTGAGTCCAGTGAGTGATTCACTGGACTGATAAGCCCCACCCTCAATACAATACTATCAACAACATCTTTGTATAACAATTTCCACCCATACACTTACTGATTGGTTCCCCACCCAGGGGACATGGACAATATATACCCCAAACATTCCCTTCTCTCTGGACACAGTGTGTAACATACTTTCCTCTGTGATACACCTCTGAAGATGCCAGCCACAGATGCAGGTGAAATGTTAGGAACAAGATCCACCAGACCACGGCCACACAGTCCGGAAAACCCACCACAACCAGTTGAATCCGGCCGTGAAAGCCTTCAACAATACATCAATACTGTTTAATCTAACTATTGGTGGCTTGCCAGAATCTCAGGTAGAGGTTATCTCCTATATGATCCTTTTAACAAGACATGCTAGGGATTGAATTTGAGACTTTCTGTATACGAAGCAGATACCTTACTGCTGAGCTATGATCTTTGACATGTGGGAAGAGGTGGGAGGGAGAGAGAAAGATGTAGATTCATAAATATAGACAAAAGAAAGAGCCAAGAGTTTCTAGCACTGTCTAGCGCTGTCAACCCTTTGGGGTGGTGGAGAAAAGAAGATTCTTTCCCTCTGCTGTAGGTATCTTCCAGGTTGTTCTAGTAGCATGTGGCCTCATAAGGAATGTTATGGGGAAATCAATCCCTGGTGCAGTATGAAAACAGCAGACTTTTCCTGTGTTATTTTAAATTCATGTTACACTGAAACTTTGATCTTTGATTGGCCTACACACAGAAGATGTTAACTTGTCAAAAAACAAATTGTCTATTGCAATGGGATCACACAATTGTCTCCATTTTCCCATTCCTTGGAACTGCTTCCTATTTTGTGCATTTGCAAGTGAGTCGCTGCCACAGAGGAGCCAATTTATTGTTTCATGAAAGCAGGCATGTTTCTATTGTCCTCTGACTGCAGTGCTGAATTTGTTATTTTTTGCAGAAAAACAAAACAAGAAAAGGATTTGCTACATCTCCCCACCCTGCAATTTCAGGGGAATTTCCAAGTGCACGTCCATTCAGAAAATCAAATCTATATATAAAAAAGTCATCACAACAGCATCACTTTTATTGGACTTAGATTACTTTCAGAACAGATTTGTTCAATATACAATCAAAGGGTGATTTCTCTGGGAGCCAGTTTTGCAACCAAGCAGGGAATGGGACAAGTCAGCTTCATCATGGCACACAGGAATAAGGGCAACGTAGCTGGATTTCATTACCCCCATTATGATTGTTCACCAAAGCACAAATAAATCAAAAAGTGTCCCAGTTCAGTTACAAGTTCTAATTCAGCAGTGGTCAGGAATTATTTGTTTGGCATTTTTTAAACAAATTGCTATGGTCCAAATTACAATGCATTTAAAAGCAAGAGAGACAGAGGTGGGAAATGCTCTCTCAGCTTCTACAGCAGTAGCTACAGTGTTCAAAATGTAAAATGTTCTAGGTGAAATAAGACTGCAGAGAAAAAAAATACAAATTTCACAGCACAGTCCTCAACACAGTTGGGCCATTCAAAGTCCATTGAAGTCAATGGGCATGGAAGAGAATACCATATAAACTCGTGTATAAGCCGACTCGTGTATAAGGCACCTAATTTTACTAGCAAAACCTGGGGAAATGTATTGACTCATGTATAAGCCGAAGGTGGGAAGCCGGGAGGCAGAGGGAGCTCCTTATTTGGGCAATGACTCCCCATGATGTAATTGCCCAAATAAGGAGCTCCCTCCACCTCCCCACTGGGTTTGAGGAAGCCCAGGCAGCCAGGAGGTGGAGGGAGCTCCTTATTTGGGCAGTGACTCCCCCTGATGTCATTCCCCAAATAAGGAGCTCCCTCCACCTCCCGGCTGCCTGGGCTTCCTCAAACCCAGCCTGGAGGTGGAGGTAGCAACAAGAGGCTTGTGCAGCCGCAGGGAGGTCGTCTCGGCCACGCCCCCAGCCTCGGCAGAGGCCTGAAGAGCCGGCTGGTAGGCAGGACTCGTGTATAAGCCGAGGGGGCATTTTTCAGCCTTAAAACAGGGCTGAAAAACTCAGCTTATAGGCGAGTATATATGGTAGCTCTCTTTAAGATGATGTTGGTAATCAGGTTGCAAAACTTTTGCCAAGCAAAATAGAAAATACTCCTCCAGTCATGAAGGGTAGCTTGGAAAACACTTGGTAAACCATCTGTTTTCACTGCTTCCTTAAGACTGAGAAAACAAGTCTGTCATCTGTCCACTGCAGACAATCATACCTTAGGTATGCCAAATATGCTGATACTAATCACTAACCATAGCATCAGATAGGTCAGGGAATGTGCATTCCTACCTGATCTTTACAGAACAAGTGTGAAAGGATGCCTCTGTCTTTACTGAAAATTTCACTGGATGGTTACCAAATCTGTAGGGACATTCACATATAACAACAACAACCTTTATTAGGCATATAAAATAAGTTCTAGAATGCTACCAGACATTTGTGATGTACAAAGCAAGCATATGATCAGAATACAGGCAGAGAAACTGTATCTAACATCATACGTTACTTAGAAAGTTCCGTCACTTGTAAAAGAAATTTTGCTACTTTTCCCAACAGTATGACATCTATATTGTTTAACAGGAACTCCACAACATAATTGTCAGAGTCTCTTTCAGATTTGTCTAGGGCCAGCCAAGGAGAGAAATTCCTAATACCCACATATCTCGAACAGTCGAGTATAATGTGAGCAAGAGTCACTAGTTGGTTTTTACAGTGTAGACAAACCCGATCCTGGAGAGGGATAGATAAGTAGCAACCCTTTGTAATGGCAGATGGGAAAGAATTGCATCTGGCCCTTGTAATAATCAATCTCTGTTGGAGTTCAGTTAATAATTCAAGATATTTAGCTATATGCCCTAGTTCAGGTGCTATTCTGACACATGCATTCTCCATGTTGTACTTTGATTCTGATTGTTTTCCCAGATAAGCCATTTTTGCACGGCACAATTACACCGGGTTGATCCAGGATCATATATACCTGGGCTATTTTATCCCGGTTTCTGCATACGCACAGTTCTTCACTTCTACCAAGGAGCAGAGTTAGTAATACTCCAGTTTGCTCCGCATAACCCGGACTTCTGTATTTGTTCTTGAAACATTTCTGTGCATGCCCAGTGTCCCACATTCTGATTGGCTGCTGCTTTTGCATGGTAGCTTGAATGGACATCAGGCAGGGAGAGAACAGTACACTTGGTCTGCTCCCGATCGGTGTTTTAAAGTTGATCTGTGCTTTTAATGGTTTAAAATAGATGTTTGAGAAATTTCTAGCAGAATGAAGACTAGTGGTATGTCATATTATGAAAGAATTTCTAATTAGTTTAGTTACCTTTCTAAAATTTATATATAATACTAGCGGGCCCGGCCACGCGTTGCTGTGGCAATTGTCCTTCTCATCACAGTCCACAACCCACACAGATGTCCATGCAGGTCCAATGATCCCCAGCATAGCCTTTTGGGGTGGTCAAATGGAATCCCTCTTTCCCTTTTCAATGCACATCGTTATATGGTGCTGCCTTGTTTTTTTAGTATAAGGTAACCCTTCCCATTCCACAACGGAACTGTCCAGAGTACGAATCCCGTTGTCCATGAGGCTGGTTGACATGCACAGTCCTGGCTTGGGTAAGGCAGAACTGGGGCAAGGAAGCTATCCCAGTCCAGGCAGCAGAGAGCAGGGTGGTGAAGGCGCTCAGATCGAGACCTCAGCTCCCCTGGGTTCTTAGAAGGCCATATGCAAAGAAGCGGAGCCGGTAGTGTTGGTTTGCCCCCACCCTCGCCGGATTTTCTTAGAAGAAAAGGGCATGAACTCCAGCTCACTTTTTTAGGTAAAAGAGAGCTGTGCATCGAATGAGATGTAGGTGAGGAAGTGGGTAAGTGGTGGATTTGGATGTGGAGGGAGGGGCAGAGTGAGGGGGTGTGTGAGGGGAACACCACCCTGACGCTCTCACACGGCAGAAGATGTGTGCGATGCGTTTCACTTCCACTTTCCATTATTACCTAACGAAGTTATAAGCTATGTACTGTTTTCACTGCTCATCTCTGCCCATCTGTGGGAACATTCTAAGCCCTCATCCCAAGTCCTCAGGCCACAGAAAGACAGGCTGCACGAACATTCTAAGGGTGATAGTTAAATAGAGGCCAGCTTCCATGGCCTGTTAGCGCTTAAGGAAAAAGACGTTTTACCTGGCTCAGGTATGGACTTTCAGTGATTTGAAGGTCCGATTACCTACCCGCAACAGGGAGGGACGTCATGTGAAAATTTGGGGGCAATCCGTCCAGCAGCTTCTGAGGGAGACCATCAGGGACAAACACACTGTTAGATTTATATATATATATATATAGATAGGAATATATATTTCTCTTTCATATACTTAAACTGCATGACACGTATGTTTTCAAACAGCAACACTATACTCCAGCAATGGATTGATTAATAAAGCGTCTCTCTTCTGGACTGCTATCTGTAATTTATCACTGGGTTTGTACTGTGTACAGAAGTATACTATTGGAACAAACTACTGCAGTTTGAAAGTACAGACTTCAATGTAACTTCAGGAGAAAGCAGACACTTAATACACATGTGGAGGAGAAATGGCTGAGGATGTTTTCTCCAATGATAACAGCCACTGGGTATCTGATGCAATATATGACATTCCTGAAATCCACACATGCATAGCTTGTAATAACCCCTAACAACTAGCTGTGGACACTGGGGGAATATGGAGTCAGTTCAGGTAGCACAATCTACGTGGAATATACATAGAAATATACAGGCACACTTAACTACATTTCAGCGTTAGAGCACGTGTACTGTACAGATATACATTTAATAGGAAGCTCTACATAAAATCCTATAAGTGTGGTGTAATAGAGTGCTGAACTAGGTACTGGGAGACCTAAATTTGAATCCTCAGTCTGCCATGGATGCTTTCTGAATGACTTTAGATCGTTCACTTCCTCTGAGCCTAACCAACTCCCAGGGTTTATGTGAGGATAAAATGGTAGTGAGAAGACTTATGTGGCACACTGCTTTGGTTCCTTATTGAGGAGAAATATTGAGTCTTTCTCCCACCCTCCCCCCTGGGTGTGTGGGTGTGTATGCCACACTTACTTCTATTTTAAAGATGGCAACTAGAAAAACCTCTGGTTCTTATAAACCCAGTTACTTTTCACTAAGACTGTATGTAGTTTTTGTTAGTTCATTCTTGGCATTTGGTTACTGTCTTTTCAACTACTTTTATTAGCTATCTATAAATATAATACACGTCAAGTAGAAAATCATATTTGTTACATTTCAAAACAAGGCATAAGACTGAATTTAAACTGTCATCAATGGGACTGCAGTAACATCAGTTGTACCTCTCTCTGGCAACCTACCCCCCACTGATGGCCATCAGAGACTTGACAGTCTTATAACCAACACTTTAGGCCAGACCTATTCATTAACTCCCATGATATCACAATCAATTACAAGAAGCCATTAAAAAAACACTTTTCTGAGCTAATCAGAAAAAAAAAACATCCAAAATCCTACTTGGCCTAGAAGCTACCAGCAAGTCTCACATTAACCAAAAAGGGAGAGGGGAAATGCTGAAAAGTAAATCTTGTTTATGAGTTTTTTAATTGCTACCAGAGCTCACACCTTATAAGCTACAGGCTTCTTTGACTTTTGTACCTGTTTTTTTTTTTTGTTCTCTCCAAATCTCCACGAAGGGATGGGTAGGAAAGGAATCTTAGGATATTAGACTACATCAGTAAGCCACAGGCTATACTTTCTTTGGTCTATCCTGCAGCTAAATGCAAATCAGTCTCACTAATACTATGAGATAGGAAGACAAAATTGGTCTTTGAGATCTGTCCAATTATACAGAGGCTTTGCCCAAATGCAGAATCGCACAGTTTCAGATTAATATTTCCAAACTTATTTTGACATGTGATATTTTCTTTTAAACTGTATTATGTATGCTGAATTATGGGGCAAAAAGAATACATCAGAATTTACAGTGCTTTTTATTCTATGTGGGGAGGAACTATCATTCCCTGTGCTATTAAAAAGACAGTTAAAGTAGTTTGGATGTCTAATTTATGTAAATAAATCCAATTTGAAAAATATTACAAATGAGATTATATCTTCCCTTATGCTCTTTTCAAAGGCTGACGGAAGAAGCCAGGTAGCTACATTTCGGCCTCCAAGGCATTGTCAAAACCTTGCTATAAATAAGTACACATAATAGCTTTTAACAGGTGTCTGCCACCAACTTAATATCTAGGAGACTAAGGTTCCAGAAGATACAACAGAACCACATTAAACATCTTTGGGCCCAGAGCCACTCCCAGCATCTGGCACTTTTGAAGTCTGGTGGTTGACCCTGGCTGTCTGCAGTGGTAGCCACTGCCATTTTGAAAGTGTTGTCTGCACACCTAGGGTGTCCCTGAGAAACCTGTTGGAGGTGATTGTGCCCCCATCTGCAGATTTAGGTATCCTCAGGCATGCTTCGGAATTAAATATATAGATAATATTTTTTTTTCAAATTTCTGTTTTTGAATCTATCAACTAGCTTTTTTTCCAGCCATGAAATATTTGATAATAAGACATTGACCCTTTCAGCACAAACCTTTTAAAACATTTGAGGCAGGAAATAAAACATTTCCTCCATGGAGTTTCACATTATTTTTACCCTCTTTGGCTCCCAAAACATTTTATTTGCAGCCTCAAAATGTTTTAAAATAGTGCCCTTTTCTTTTGTTGAAACATTTTCAAAATGACTTCATTTTCCTGTTTTCCAAACATCTCTGCCTTCCCTGAACATCCTCCTTGGTACCATTTTCTGAGCTCACTACTTGCCCTTTGCTTGTTTTTTTCTGCACCATTTCTGTGAGTAGTTTTGGGGGGCTAATCATTGAAGGATGCAATATAGAAGGCACAGAGATTCACAGCAGAAATATGTGAAGCATAGCAGCATTGATAGGACACTGTTCTGAAAAAAAGGAAAAATCACAAAATGGCAGCAAGGAATTGTTTTGAGGGGTATGGACATATATTGTGGTAAAAGGGAAGGGATTGAAAACTTTGTAGAAACATTTTCAGAAATTTGTGTGGAAAAGACCATTTAGACTTGGAGATTTGGGTGCACCAAATCCTGAATTTGGGCTGAATCTGGGCACATTCAGGTATATTCAGGCCAAAATCGGCCAAATATGTCTTGCCTGAATATGAACAAATCCGAATGCAAGGCATTTGGGCTGGGGGGGGGGGTGTTTTCACAATTTGGCCTGCAAGGGGCGCATTTTTAAAGCTAGTGGCACCATAATTTTAGGGTATCCTGATGATGTCATCCAAGTTTGGTGAAGTTTGGTTTAGAGGATCCAAAGTTATGGACCCCCAAAGTGGGTGCCCCCATCCCCCATTGTTTCCAATGGAAGGTAACAGGAGATGGGGGCTACCCCTTTGAGGATCCATAACTTTGCCCCCCCCCAAAAAAAAACCAAACTTCACCAGGTGGTATTATCAGGACCATCTGTTGATGAGACCCTGAAATTTTTGTGCCACTAGCTGTTGGGAGAAAAATAAAATAAAATTGACAGAAGTGACCACATGCTTGTCTAGAAATTACTGAAAACTCTAATGATTCATAGAAATTCATGGCAGCACTTCCAGGTTTTCCAAGAAGTGCTGCCACTGACATCTGCCCCCCCCCATGCCCCCCATGTTCCTCTGGGCCTGGCAACTCTATTGCGACATCCGTGGCTGCCTGTTACATTTTAAAGAGACAAAAGCAGAATCCAAACATGGATCCTTTAGTCTCAGATCCTATTCGGCCTTCAGTTGCTACTACCAATGCAACACAAACCCACCATGCACTATTACTGAAGTAATCTCAAAAGGGCATCAGGTCCAAGCCTTTTAGGTGAATAGTGTCCTTTGCCTATAAGATACCAAATATGTTTTTCCATTATGCTTTTAATTTGAAAGTATTGATGCATCTGAGTCAAAAGACGAGTGGCTCAATTCTCCTACTGATAGGCTTTAAACAGCATGGAAGCAGTGAACACAAAAAGCATATTCTGTGGAGGAAAGGGATTTTATCATTCCAGAGCACTTTGTAGCAAGTCCCGCTGGCATACCGTATCTTAGCCCAAAGCAACGTCTACTATATGATCAGTCAGAATTATTCCATCCTTTCTTGACACTGCTTTTTTTGCCTGAACCACTATTTTCTTTTTGGATATGTACTCTGCCTTGTTTTTTAAAAAAGCCTTCCTGCTGTTATATGTTAGGACATTTTGTAAAGTTCAATGCCACCTGGTTGTTTGCTTGCTTGAATAATACGCGGCTGCCAATTGCTTGTAACAAAGGATCAACACCTACCGCGTTCCAAAGATTCTGTCTCTGGCGACAGGACCCTGAACAAAAAGTCTTTATGGCACATCACTGACTCGCCTGCTGTTTTTAAAAAGAGCAAAGTTGAAGAATCACTTAATCCGTTTCGCCATATATATGCCGGGCGTCTTTTGAGGGCAGCATTGCAGGCCAGCAGTTTCGTACTCTGTGAATTACATAATTGTATCAAGTGGCAGTTGGACTGAAGGTCAGTGAACCCTGGAATGCCAGAAAAGTTAGTTTCATTCTACAGGCCTGAGTATTAAAAGGTAGCAGACTCAGAGAAGAAAAGGAAAGGAAAAGCCCCACTGCCTTTCTTTGTGCCTTAATGAGGATATTATGGAAGGGGGGAAAAAATCACTTGGTTGAATCTAAGCAGTCTGAGTTCTTCCAGAATTACAACTCATCACAAGTCCACATAAATCATTTGCTTTGGAGGAAAGGGCACCTTGGAAGGGCAGATTGTATGGCATCACATCCCTACTGAGTTCCTACTCATCCCCAAACTCCACTCTCCCCAATAGCCACCACAGATCTCCAGGAATTTCCCTACTTGTAACTTGTAGCTTCTTGTAGCCAGCAGCCATAGTTTCCAATAATGTGCAAAACAATGGGAAACTGGGGTTGGCAAAAAAGGGAGAGAGTCCAGTACGCTCTTTGTCTTAACTCAGATGGCCCAGGTTATCCTGATCTTCTCAAAAGCTAAACAGGGTGAGCTGTGGTTAGTTCTGATCTGGGAGACCATTGAGGAAGTCTAGGGTTGCCACTCAGAGGCAGGCAATGGCAAACTACCTCTGTCCATCATTTCCTTTAAAAGCTCACAGGGTTGCCAAAAGTTGGCTGAGACTTTTTTGTACTTTTTACCACCAGTATCTCCTGAAAAGCTATTTCCTATTTAAAGCCATTTCATTTTAGTACTGTTCAGTTTTTTAACATCAAAATTAGAGGGAGGGAGCTTATCCATAGCTCCACAGTGTGAGCAGCCTAGTCAGAAATATGTATGGCAACTCAGGAGGAAGTCAGCTAGTGGTTTTTATCTCCTCCAAAAAAAAATCACATATATCTCTCATGTGCAAGTAACAGTGATGCTGAGGACACATCCCCCTTGGAAACCATGTTATAGATACCTTTTACAGAACTGTTTCTCTTAGCAGCCACAAGTAGTTTTGCTGTATGTCTGTGTATAGCATTCAAGTAAGGTAGCCCTGGACTAAATAAGCCAAACTGGATGAGACATTAGAATATCTTGGAATGGACAGTTCCCTTTGTTTGGTTCTGGTGGGTTTTCCGGGCTGTGTGGCTGTGGTCTGGTGGATCTTGTTCCTAATGTTTCGCTTGCATCTGTGACTGGCATCTTCAGAGGTGTATCACAGAGGGAAGACTGTGTGTACACTGGTCTGTGTGAATCCGGCTGTGAAAGCCTTCGACAATACAGTTCCCTTTGTACTGATAAATAGCAGCTTCACTCCCCCACCCACAATCCAATTAGGAGCATGGTCACAGCCTAGGAAAGGAGTAGGAATATATGAATACATCCTTTTTATTCCTCTATAGAATTTGTATCTTGTTATGCTCTTTTCACTTCACTCATTTTTGTTATAAGTGCTCCCAGTTCATTTATTTATTGTACATCTTGGTACTGAATGTTGCCCCATTACATTTATGCAATTTTAACATTTATTTTAGAATCAAGTGCATACCAATGATACATCAGAGTATAAATGGTATATAAGATACATATGGCATAGACAAAGCTGTAAAACTGAAGCAAAAGATAGACCATATTTTTTTCCCACAAAAGAAAAGCAAAATGGATATGCTCTGAATTTTATAAAAAAGTGTAACCTTTTCTAGACATAGTTTCAGAATGTATGTATGACTCTCCCAGGAGTAATTGTGAAGATGGAAAACCATCTCCACAAGCTGTGACCCCAGTCTAAATCAGGATCTCCTGACTGCTATTTACCAGTAAAATCTTTGAGGAAAATCTATTCACAGATCTCCCAGCATCCCATTTTATTTGACTGAGACTTTGACCTAAAGCATGGATAGCTCACACAACTTTCAGTTTAAATTTTCATATATCTTATGTAAGATCAGTGTAAGAAAATGTGACATCATTGTAAGAAAACAGAACAAGAAAACTAAACACTATGCTGGATCCAATCATCTTTTTCACTAATGAAGAAGGGTGGAGGTGTCCTCTTTGATTTCACTCTTCAAGAAAAAAACTATACTGGGGATTATGGAACCTATGTGCATAAAAAACTAAGCAGCAGGTGTAAAAAGGAGAAATTTTTCGAAACATTGAGTGATAAAATTGTCTCGATCCAACCCAATGACCAGCATATAAACTATGAAGAAACAAATTACCTATTGCAGTTAGGCATAATGGGACTTGATATTGAATAAAGGTGCAGAGTGTTGGGCTGCAAACCTTTTCTTACATATAAGGCTGCAAAAGTAATAGCCCAGAAAAATGGCACATTAATACTGGAAATAAACAGTATTTATTTAGTTGTCTATTCCCAACTTTTCTTTGTAATAGAGACCCAGTGTGGCTTACAGCAGCAGCATCTGTTTCTCCATTTTAGCCACACAATAACAATTGGTGAGTTTAGGGTAAAAGAGAATAAGGGTTCTCCAGATCCTCCCAGAAGCAGGGGATCCCGTGCATTGCAGCCCCTTTCTCAGCACCATTCAGTCACCTGGCGAGGAACTTAACAGTAGTAAACTTAGTCCTAGATTTCTGTTGTCAGCAATACAGCAACTTCACTTTTAGAGCACGTTGCTGCATTGTTGATCACAGAGAATGAGGCCTAAGTTTACTGCTTGTAAGTCCTCAACACCCCCGCTGAGACCAGGGAATCCCAAAGAGAATAATGAGCCAAATTCATCCAGTGAGTTTCCATAGCGAAGTGGGGAATTGAACCTTGGTGTTTTAGACCCTAGATTCTAAGGCCTTCAGCCGGATAGCTGTTTCTAATCTTTTACAGGATTGAATCCTATGTCTTTTGCATGCAAAGGAGGTTTTTTATCCCCCTGCAGAATATGTTTTTAAAAGTTAATAATGTTGAATACTTCTTTGCAGCTTCAATAGTAATCCCCAACATACATCTTTGCTGATACAATATAAGGCGGAGCTAGTTCATTTGCTGCAGGAACTGGGCCTCTAAAATATCATTTTGAGTGCTAATGTGTGCCCAGCTGGGGGTGAGTGGATTTCAGGGAGAGCAGGGAATGCCCTTAGACTCGCTTGCAAAATGCCAGCTGCAATTACCATATGTTTCATATAGTTAGGCACAGATTGTGCATTCCTCAGTGACTTCCATGAACACTTATCTTTAAGAGTAATTCAATCAGCTTTCTCAGTAGGATTGTTCCACTCGCAACGTGAATCAACCAGACTCAAAGGATTGCATGCATTAACTTTTTATGTATAAGTGTCAGTAATGTCAGTGAGATACAATGATGGCTTTATTAGATGTCTTTGAGTACAGATCACTATCTCTTAATGGGTCTCTTTAACATCTCCCTATATCATCAAATTAAGGGCATTAGGGATATTGTTGCCTGTTCAAGGAGCATGCTTTATGGCAAAATTACTACACTTTTACAGCCTTGTGAGACACCAGATAGTTAGACTGCTTTTGGTTTCATTTCATTATTCAATTTATATCCTGTCCTCCCCCAAAGGGCTCAGGGCAGCGAACAACGACCATATAACAGCAAAAACAACAATAAAATATCAAAACAGCAAATATCAAAACAGCAAAATAGCAACATCAGTAAACATAGTATCCTAAATATCAAAAACATCAGTAATCATGACATAACAGCAGAATAACATCATAACATAACAGCATTTAACAGATTATAGCATCATAATAATATAACATCATAAACAGCAAGAAATATCAATGTATAACATCATAATTAAACAACATGAGTACACATAGATGGCAACTTTCCATTCTATAGCCAAACTTCAAAACATGACCTAATACTAAACATATATACAATTCACTGCAATGTCAGTATAGTAAACTGAGGTTGCAGCCAACCATGTTTATTTAGGCACACAGTAGGAGTTATGTTCGAATGGCCAATCTCAGAATAGTTATTGAAATATTCATGACGCTACCCCTCCCCCAAAAGTGTTCAGACACACTCAAAAAAGACTTAAAAAAAGAAATTAATATGCACAATTTAAACTCTCCCCAGGATTTTCCAGATATGTATTTATTTACAAAATGAATGCAGAAATGGTTTGGTTTGCATTATCTGTTTTCACAATTGATTTTAGGGAAAGCAAATACATTTTATAACATACATTTCTGGAATTAGTTCTTATTGGGACTGTAGTCCATAGAGGATGGCAATGTCAGGCCACTCTGCTTAATCACTTAATCATTTGCCTTGAAAACCATATGGGATCACCATAAGAAAACTAAGATTGAATGGCACTTTACACCCACACCGTCCTCTTAGATATGGAACACAGTTATTATTATATTCCCTTAAAACCCTTTTCTCATCTATGTATTGCTGAGTGGTTTCATAGCAATACAGTATATGGAATCCCTTTTGTAGTACAGATCACAAAATGATGGTGGGCTACTTACCTTTAAAAACTCTAAGGAATAAGAAAATTTCAAAGTAAAACATTGCCCATCTTTGAAGGAACAAAAGGCATGAGTCTGCAGAAAACATGCAGTTGCCATTTACTGAAACAGATCACAGTGTTATCTAGATCAATATGTCCTGTTCTGCCTTGTATCAGAACATCAGGCAGAGAAAGATCTTTCCCTGTGTGTGTGTATTCAAGTCACCCCTGACTTATATCAACTGTATGGATTAATGACCTCCAAAATATCCTATCACTAACCCCCTTGCTAGTGATGGGATTCAAATAATTTAACAACTATTTATAAGCACCATTTTAACAACCGGATTTGCTGAAGTGGTGTGAACCTACTGAATCCCACCACTGCTCCTTGCTCAAGTCTTACAAACTGAGGGCTGGGGCTTCCTTGAGTTGATCTATCTCAGGTTGGAACTTCCTCATTTCCTGCTGCCTTCAACCTTTGCTAGCATTATTATATTTTCTAGTGAGTCTTGTCTTCTCATAACATGACCAAAGCATTGTAGTCCTAGTTTGATCATAGTAGTTTCAAGATACAATCCACTCTTGTTTTTGTCTACATCCCACTTATTTGCCTTTCTTAGCTGTTAATTGTGTTCATAAAATTCTCCATGGCTGATTCCGCATGGGCCAAAAACAGCAGTGTGAAAACAGTGTGAAAATGGTGTAAAAGGGTTTAAAACGGTGTAAAAGGGTTTATACTGTTTTCACACCATTTTCACACCACTGTTTTTGGCCCATGCGGAATCAGCCCATCATACCTAATTTATTTTACTAAAGGCACCAAGCTACCAAGGAACCAGTTCTACCAATAATCTAAAGCACCTTCTGCATATTTGACCATAAACTGAGATAAAATCTGAAGGATGCAGTCCAACCCATACTTAGGCAGAGTCCGCACGGGCCAACAACAGTGTCCCTGCAACAGTAAAACACCATTCCAGGGGCACTGTTTGCATGGCTGCTGTCTCCACAACGAGGCAGTGCTATGCTTCCCCTCCCACACCCACAAATCGGGGTGGAAACACTGTTTCCCTGCCAGTGCCATGGGAACAGCACTAACCCAGGCGCTGCTTTTCGACGCCTCCATTTCCCCCCACACTTACCTTGTCTCCCTATGGAGCTCCACAGGGATGGGGAGGCACGCCCATGCTGCCCTTCGACCTCTACGAGAGAAGGTGGAGAAGGTAAGTGTGGGGAAAGAAAATGGAGGTGCCTCCGCAGGAAGAGATGGTAACTATGGGGAAAAATTGTGGTGGAGACGCCTCTACATTCAGAGGCACCCCCATAGACTGTGGCTGCTCTGGGGTCACTCACACTTCAGTGTGAAGGGCCCCAGGGCTCTACAGGCATTATATATGACAGTGGGACACTGCTGTAGGGGCCTGTATGGAATCTGCTTTTATAAGTAAATCCCATTTAACCATGGAACTTGTATGCCAGAAAACATGCTTAAATGATCATTATGCACTTCTTTTATGACAAATACAAAATAATTATTTCATACATTTTATCTTGTCACTCCTCCAATGACCTCTATTTTTTCCCATTATTTAATCCCACCGTTCATCCAGGAACTGAAATTTTATCCCACCATTCTTCCGAGGACTACAGAGTGACATACACTGTTGTCTCTTTCTCCACGTTATCCTCACGCCAACCCTCTGAATTACATTAGTGGACGAGTGACTCAAGGCTAACCAGCAAGCTTTATGGGAGAGTGGGGATTTGAATGTGAGCCTACCTGTCTGGCAATATATCATTTTATTATTAGATTAGCATTATTGTATGGATATTCCATATAAACATCCTTGGAAATCTTACTTGGCAGGGGAGAATAAAATCACTTTGGATAGGAATTTCCAATCAAAATATTTAGAGTTGTCCAGCAGCTGTGTGTTGAGTAGGAGATCAATGACACATCAAGTAATTATTGTCTTCATAGAAATGAAGGCCAAATCTAAATGGATGCATAGTTGACCACTTGATAAAAATATTGACAGTGATCTTAAAATACAAATAACAATTGGTAAAGCAACAAAAGCAGATGATGACAACGACAATGATAATGGCTTCAGTTTTCCTAGGTGAGTGTTGTGGGCCATCCCCTGGAGAGTGATGAGTCCTTAGAGGATGAGCAGAGCCCTGTCAGCCCAGACCAGGTTGGGAACCAACAAGGGCTGGGCAGAAAGCAGCCAGGGACCCTGAAGGTGAACAACAGGCAAATCAAGATTCAGAGCCAGAAGTGCTTTCAGAAGCAGGCCATGCATCCAGCCCTGCTCCAGCTGCAGAGACTCATGCACCTAAGTCACCTGAGCCCACATGTCAACAGAGACACAGGGAGTTGTTGCAAGTTAAATGGAGAATTGTCCACCAGCTTGCTCAGAGAAGGCACCTCCTGCAGCAGGGGGAAGCAGAGTCTTCACAGGATGAAGCCTAATGTGCTGGAAGACCCTATATCAAGCAGGTTAACAGAGCATACCAGTCTAGATGTAATGAAGCACATGACTACTGCAATGCTTCCTCTATGCATTCTGACCCTGCATTCTGATTCTGTGCATTCTGACCTTTGGACCAGACTTCTGATGCTGAAATTGTTTAACAGACTCGGGGACTACATTTAGCTCCCTGCTATAACCTGACACCTCTGCCTGGCAGCCCAAGCCAGGACAGCTAGACTAAGAAAATGTCCACTCATATCATGATAAAAGAAAAGAAATATTTCTAGCTGTAAGATGTGTGTGCACCTGGAAATAATAAATTATTCTGAATAGAGGAAAGATAACTTCTAATTTAATCTCTAACACTCTGGTTTATGTAGTGCACCAAAACATTACAGCAACACTGACCACAACAAGGTTAAGTGCAATGCAAGTGGGCGTAGAAATTGCCCCAGTGGGTACATGATTCAGAAAGGAGAAATACAAGTAAAGAGGGTAAGATTACCTCAGGTGGCATGGAAGCAATTTCGAAAAGCTAATATAATGGAGACTCCTATAAAAATCTATGCTACACATTTTTAAGAGTCACATCATGGTCGAATGATGCCAGTATCTTTAAATAGCTGTGTCAAGGAGGCTATTAAAGGCACAACTGTTAAAACCACCACTTTATTCTTGCCCAAACATTTTTTAAAAAGTGATTCTTGCTTAAATGAAGAAATTAGAAATGGTGATTTCTGCACAGCAAAAATAAAATGTCTTGGGGACATTTTAAAAGCATTTTGGAGAAGAAGTTTGCAGGACTCTGTCCCCCAAGTTATCTTCAAAATGTTTTATTTGTCTCAACTTGGATTTTTCAAAAATTGCTAAACTGGTGATCTTTTTCTCCCAACCTGGATTAAAGACATTTCCTACCCGCTGAGTGAACAAAAGCAGGGAAGAAACACTTTATTTCTCCCTCCCTAACCTCTTATTTTCATTTTTGCCAATCAGGCTCACCATGTGTGCTGCAACAGAGATTCTCTGAAGGTTCCTCACAGAGGTTTCCTCTGCTTGCAGCTCATCCATGCAAGATTTCTGTGTAAAAAGTAGGTGAATAACGTTTGTTTTGCCTAGTGATCCTGGACATGTGTGGTTTTTCCTCTTTTTTTGTTTTTGTTTTAGGGGTAGATCTGAGAAGCTACAATGTCACAATTAAAGAAGCTTCAACATGCACATACTTGTGTCACTGTAACTTTACAGACATGACCCCCAAACAAGAAAGGAACAAAAAACAAAAAAGTTGTATTTCTGCAAAATTCACCACATTGACATTGCCTCTTCTGTTCAGCCTCTATTGGTGGTGGAAATAATTTACATGAGGTGCAGTTCAGTCACACCTCATGTAAATAACTCACTTCTATATCAGGTTTAATTCATTCTAGCAGCAGCTGCAACTGCACCAACCAATCACTCTATTCCTAGAATTAGAGAGAAATAACCTGTTGTTTTTTCAGTAATGTTCCTCAAATGTTTGGCTTCAACATGATCTTCTGCTCTGGTCTTGCCTTCTTCCATATCTCAAACTCTGGCATAGACAGAGCCCCATCTAAGGGGGAGGGACAAAAAGGGCCTGTGGAGCAGGCAGTGGCATAGGAGGTTAAGAGCTTGTGTATCTAATCTGGAGGAACCGGGTTTGATTCCCAGCTCTGCCGCCTGAGCTGTGGAGGCTTATCTGGGGAATTCAGATTAGCCTGTGCACTCCCACACACGCCAGCTGGGTGACCTTGGGCTAGTCACAGCTTCTCGGAGCTCTCTCAGCCCCACCTACCTCACAGGGTGTTTGTTGTGAGGGGGGAAGGGCGATTGTCAGCCCCTTTGAGTCTCCTGCAGGAGAGAAAGGGGGGATATAAATCCAAACTCTTCTTCTTCTTCTTCTGTGGGGGCAATGTGTCCTTGCACCAGCACATTTGGCACTTACGCTGGTGGAGAGATGAAACTAGCATGTGATCGCCACCAGTCTGCCCTGAAACTAGGATGCAGTACGCAACACTGCACCAGTGTCCCAGTGCCCCTGCCACCACCAGTGCAGCAAGGGTAGTCCAAGGGCATGGCTTCCTCCTGGGAAACTCAGGCTGATTCCGCATGGGCCAAAAACAGCAGTGTGAAAACGGTGTGAAAATGGTGTAAAAGGGTTTTAAATGGTGTAAAAGGGTTTATACTGTTTTCACACCATTTTCACACTGCTGTTTTTGGCCTATGCGGAATCAGCCTCAGATTTATGCAACCCTTTTGGGTTGTGTAAGGCCCCTTCCGCACACGCAAAATAATGCATTTTCAAACCACTTTCACAACTGTTTGCAAGTGGATTTTGCCATTCCGCACAGCTTCAAAGAGCATTGAAAGCAGTTTGAAAGTGCATTATTCTGCATGTGCGGAATGAGCCTAAGTCTATTCAGCCTCACAGAGGCTTCTCAGTGGAAGGAAGGCTGTTTTTCTGGGAGCAGTGGGGCAATATAGTCTTGGTGCCTAACCATTTGGATGGGGCTGTAAATGATAACACTGGTGAGTTTCACACACAAAATAGAGTAAAATGTACAAAGCTAAAATACAAAAGTGGACCACCGTTCCCAGGGTGTCAAATACAAACAGGCTATGAGCTCTTAAACCAATTGTAACACTGGAATTGATGGGAAAGCTTGCAAGGGCAGCTGGCACAGCTAATCTTTTTCCATCTTCTCCAGCAGCCTGGTTTTTTTTTATGTCCCCAGATACTCCTATTAAATCTCTAAGATAACCATCTAGTTCATGATAAATCCATAGTAATTCTGAAATATCTCTGATACCCAATACAAAACACATAAACCAAGGTTGACCTGTGTCTCCACAGCATATCTGCTAAGGAAAAAGAACCATTTCATAACTGTAGAATTTTTAGGGTTGGCCACTGTAGAACACAGGATGTTGTAATAGTTGGATCTTTGGTCAGATTCAGCAAGGATCTTCTTTTGCTCTTATATCTCAGATTTAGACTTGCTACCACATTTTACTTAAACTTTGTAAATAGTGTATAGATGGAAGCTGAAAAAGGAAGTAAAAAGATATTTAATAAAGATTTTTCCAGTGTGGCTCCATGTTCCCCTGCTCATAAGCATATATAGCTCAAGATTTTAAAGAGGACCTTATAAAGTACAGGAACAGAAACAACTGTGTATAATGCATTTCCTACAAATATGTTCTTTGAAACAGCTTCAGTTAATACTATGCATTTTAGTTAGGGTGAATTGTCTGTATTGCCATGCAGTTAGTTCTGGAAAAGGCTTGTTTCCACCCTCATAACGGAGTAGAAGAGTTATTGTATATAATCTCACTTTCTCAACATTTTCCATGAATAGAAAACAGGCAGTTGTCCACATCAACTGAGCAAAAGCTGCAGGAACCTTTTTTAACCATTCTTAAATGGCCTCAAAATTGTCAATTACCACATGTAGACTTTAAACGCTTAAATTGTCATCCTGAGGCTTTGCATATTGATTCTTCATTGCAGTTAAATCCTTACTTGCCGAGTGAAAGAAATAATTTGAACCTCTCAAATAAAATTGTTTTGTCTTTTACATTACTGTGATACTTTCTGAGTCAAAAACCTAATCCACTTTAAAACTTTAGTGCCTCTTCATCAAAGGATTCGAGTAAAGCATGTTGGAAAAATACAAAAATAAATGTTGCTGTACTGGATACTGGACAACACTGAAAAACGCAGCCAAAATGTATCATACCTAAGAGGTTATTCTATATCCCAAGGTTTTATTTTCTCCCAGACCCAATTCAAACAACTGATTTTCACCTTTCAATCCTTTCATGATTTAGGTCTGGGATACCTGAAGTCATGTGTCACCCAAGCATCCACACTTGTAAATGTGGATATACGTGTGACTTCTTTTTCATCTTGTGTTTGTGTCTCATCACTTAATAAAATAATGACATTTTAAAGACTTTTTTAAAAATCCAGCATAATTTTTTCATAAATCAGAGCTTACTTCAGGAGATGCAGCAGAGTGTAAATCTATCAAGCTGATTCTATACATAACAGAATGGTATGTTGTCTCTGTGAGCCTTTTAATCTTGCTCATTTTCACTGCTGGTTTTCCAATTTGCTTGCTTCTTTTGCACGTTTTAATGAAATTTTGCATTGCTTTAATTCCATTCATATGCAACTGATGCAAAACAACACTAAAAATAGTACAATTTTAATGAAATAATTGCAGTGTTGCTATACTGCAACTGGTGAAAAATGAGTACTGTGACTGCATTTTCTTTGAGCAGAATGCACAGAGAAGTGGTAGAACTTTGGCCTTTCAGGCATTGTCATCTGCATATGAAGGGCGTGATAAGGAAACAATGGGTGAGGAAAGTGGTACCTCATTTTCCTATCCTATTTTCTTTTTCTCTTCCATGAAACCCCCCATAGTTTCTCCCACTTTCCTGTTTCCATCCCACCTACAGAGCTTAATCACTTTTTTCTGCCCCTTGTCTTCAGTTTTCCTTTTTTCCATCCCCCTGGGATTTTGTACCTGGATACAATTGGCCCAGTTAAGTGGCACAGGGCACCAGGCAGGGCCCAGGTTCATGATGGACAATCCACATGAATTTGGAGAAGGCACCCCAATTCCTTGCATCCTTTTCCCTACATTGTTCCTCTTTCCCTTCTCCTTGCAACCACCATACCCTCACTTTTTCTTGCTTCTTGCTTTTTTTTCTCATGCATCAACCAGTACAGGTGTGAGCACCATGAAAAATTACATTCTGAGTCTTGGCTTGGGGTGTGTGTGTGTGTGTGTGTGTGTGTGTGTGTGTGTGTGTGTGTGTGTGTGTGTGTGTGTGTGTGTGTGTGTGTGTGTGTGCAAAGAAGTTTGATTTTACAGACCCCCCCCCAGCAGGTGACTGTCTGCAGAGTCACATTTCTATCTACTGAGTCTTAAAATGGCAATCAAGTGTCAGCCTAGAAGGAGAGCTCCAACTGGCCACATCATTGTAAAAAGTATGCCTGCATTAATTTAACTTTCATACTCTTACAATAACTGAATGACAATACAAATGTTTACTTTCCACTGAAAACTCTGCATTTGTCATCCTTTGTTGTAGTGGTCTCTGATTCCTTTCAAAAGGTGAAAATGGCTTCCTTTGAAAACTGCTCATGTCCCTCTCCATCAGTCTGCTTTTATTCCCTCACAGGGACTATTTTGATGGCGCTGGTTCAATCAAATGTATTGCAGCAGAAATGAGTCCTGTCCAGCCTCTAAAGAATCTCTATGTTTTAAGCAAATTGAACTAAATTCTATGGTCCCCTTAACAAGGTCCCCTCAGCTTTCCATTTTCCCAGAAATATTACTTGCAAAAGGCTCCACCCTCAAAGGAGAATGGAAAAGAGAACTGTGGCTCTATGTGGTTTGTCACCAAATGTGAAGTTGACTGGAAGTGATCTGTGCTCCTTTTTTAAAAAAATATTTATTTATTTATTTATTTTATTAAATTTCTATATCCTTCTGCAAGGGAAAATGTTATTGTGGAAATCAGTGGAATCAAAGACAAACATGAGTGCATGCTGTAGCCAGCTAACAGCACCAGGAGATGAAAAATAACATGGATTGTTGCTGGATTGATTATGGTGGGTTTTCAGGGCTGTGTGGCCGTGGTATGGTGGATCTTGTTCCTAACATTTTGCCTGCATTTGTGGCTGGCATCTTCAGAGGTGTATCACAGAAGGAAGTCTGTAACAGACAGTGTGTAACAGACTTCCCTCTGTGATACACCTCTGAAGATGCCAGCCATAGATGCAGGCGAAACATCACAGCCTGGAAAACCCATCACAACCAGTTGAATCTGGCCGTGAAAGCCTTCAACAATTGTTCCTGGATTTTTTTGGGGGGGAGGGGTGTAATTCCTTAAAAAATGGATATTATTATCATAGAAAATGATGCTAATGACCCAAACAAATTGTTTCCATTTATATCTTTGGCTCAGGAATTTTGTAAGATACACTCCTACTAACCTCCCCACATTTTATCTGCCATCCATCATCAACTATAATAATTATTTGTTAACTTCATTTACACTCCACATTTTTTTTACAACGGGGACCCAAAAAGTCTTGCATTGTTTGCATCTCCTCCATTTTAAGTAGGCCTTAGTTTCAGTCCCAAGAATGCTCAGCTGAAAGGATCTCAGGTTGCAGAGCTGGAAAAGAGCCAAATGCTTGCCAGTCTGCATCAGTACTGCAATTATATAATACTGATTCAGTTTCATTCCAACATTCTCACATTACCATATAAATCTGGATCTAATGGATTTGTTTAGCTAATGGTTGAACTTTTCTGTAGCACCAGATGCCTTTCCCCTAATGCATCAAAGAAGGTGCATTTCAATGGAAGAAGATGCTACAGTTAGCAGAACAAATCAATAAGATCCAGCACATGGTCTTTTTTTTCCTGACAAATCCAGTATCATATAATCTTAAATGTCTTCTATATAATCTGAAATATTGGAAAGGTATTTAAAGAACTGTGTTGTTGAATTAAATGTGTGTAAGAGATTGATGCATGCACCAGCTATTCAGCTACACCTACATGCACAAAAATGTAGGTGCAGTTTGTTGAATTATCGGGGTGAATGTTTAACTGCAACAACAACAACAAACCTATTTTAATGAAAAATGTCATTATTTCTGCAACTTGCTGTAACCTTTGACCAAACTTCTATGTCATCCTGTATTTCCAATGGGGCAGAGTATAACATGTCTGAAACTTCCTTGAAGCACAGATGTTCTTTGTTCTGGATCATTTGCCCTTATGATTTCATTCATAACTGACAACATAGCTGTGATTATTGGGTGCTATCTAATCTGTAGAAAAGTCTCACCTTATTTACTATATCATCTTGGGTAATTGGGTACTACTTTACCAGTCCTGACTTGTTTGTTGCAGTCAGTGACTTATGGTGAACCTTATCTAGGAAGTAAAGTTTTCAAGGAAGTTTCTTAGATCTTTGCAAAATGTAACCCATTTTTCCCTTTTATCTGAGGATAGTGTTTTCTCGGCAACTGTAGCAGCTCCCAAGGCACCTGCTTCAAAGAATTGCTCAAAACAGATTCACAAAGCACTGTCACAAAGAAAGAAAATGATTCTTGCAGTAATCTAACAATGAATATCTAAGACAGGTTATTAGAAAGATTAATGGAAGACCAATAGCTACTAAGTCACTAAAGGCGACCTCCATATTTATAGGCAGTAAGCTTCTCGATACCAGTGGTAGAAGACAAAAGCAGGAGATGGCCTTGCCCTCTCCTCTGATTGCTGGTCAGTTGGTGCAACTGTTTGGCCATTGTGTGAAACTGGAATGACTACATGGACCAATAGCATGACCCATCAAAGCTCTTCTTATTCATTCTAGGTGTAACTCAGGTTTCTTCTATTTCCTTATAGTAAATTTCACCTTTCTGGAAAAAAAAAGTAGAAACAGATGACAAATTCCACTGGATATTAGAAGACTGGTCATGGTTCAGTGCAGACTGTATACTTTGCAGGTGGAAAACTCCAGATTCAGTCTCTGGTATCTCTCATTAAAAACTACCAGGTAGTAGGTGTTAGGAGAAGCCTGTGTTTGCATGAGATCCTGGGGAGTCACAACTGATGCTGAGTTTGATGCATTGGTGTTTGGTTTG
Source organism: Sphaerodactylus townsendi (assembly GCF_021028975.2). Lineage (NCBI taxonomy): Eukaryota > Metazoa > Chordata > Lepidosauria > Squamata > Sphaerodactylidae > Sphaerodactylus > Sphaerodactylus townsendi. The sequence goes on from NC_059428.1 coordinate 119,428,364, forward strand.
GGTAGAAAACACACACACACCACATACCCATACAGAATGCCGTTACTTAATAAGTTTCCCTGACTTCAAAGCCATATGAATAGCTGAAGCTTGTAGAGAAATGAATCTTGTTCTGCCATGGTATCATATCATCTTGTATCGGAGCCTGCTGTTCTGGAGACATAGAAACTCATAATGAGGAACTGAGAGAGGGTTCTAACTAAATCTGTCTAAGCTAGCAGCCATGCAATGATGGCTACTAGTTAGTTGACTTTAACGAACTCAGAGAAGGTAAGTTGACTTAGGATGCTCTGGCCTCCTCCTCTTTCCTTGCCCCCACCATGGCCCACAGAGCAAAGGCTGTTTTACTTTCTTTACTTTAGTTTGAGGTGAGCAGCTGGGAAAATACTGGGAGTGGGGAGAAGTGCCCTCCCTGGTTTTGACCCCACCTTCAGTCTCCTCCTGGTCACTTGCCTTCATGTAGCTCACCACACACTAAAGTAAAGAAAATTAAAACAGCCTTGAGGCTGTGGCAGAGATGGGGAAAGAACATAGTTTACATCCCACCCCCCAGCCTGAAGGCTGCTTTAATTTTCTTTACTTTAGTCTGAAGCAAATGTCCAGGAAGAGCCTGGGGGTAGGGGCAAAGCAAGAGAAGGGGTGCAATTATGCCCCTGATCTCACTGGGCGATTGTGAGCTAATCACATTTCAGGCTAACCTAGCTCAAAGGATTATATATATATAGGAGGCAGGAAAATGGAGAGTGGATATCAGCATTGTCAAGAAGGTTGAAAGAGGAAATAGTGTGGGGATGGCCACGTAGGGGAAAGTGTGGTGCCCCTCCACAAGTCCTTGAGGGTTCCCTATGGTGAAAGTTGACCTGGCTTTGTAGCCACCACCACACCTAGGCCACAGTTTTCCTAAATAGAGACTGCTGGGACAGGAATGGAAAACTGAAGACAGAGGGAAAGATAAAGGTAGGTTGGCTATTCACTGTGACACTGATAGAGTTGTGAACTCCATGTTAGAAGATACCTAGAGATTTGCAGGGGTAGATCCTTGGAGGGATGGGACTTGTAGAGAGGACTTTAGACTGATATAATGCTACAGACTCCAACATACAAAGCATACATTTCCTCCATGGGTACTATGGTTACCAAACTTTACATGGGGGCAGGGGCGAAGCGAGGGGAAACTGCACCCGGGGCATGTGCACGCCCTGCACCCATTGCGGCAGTGCCCGCCACACCACGCCCCCAGAATGCCCATGCCATGCCATGCTCCTGCCGCAGGGCCACACAAGGCATTGCCCCCCCTGACCCGTTGGCGCTACGCCACTGCATGGGGACTAGAGAACACTTGGATTTATAACTGCTTTGCTGCTTACAGAGATTAGTTCCCCTGGAAAAAAATGCCTGCTTTGGAAGATGGACTGTATGGCATTATACCATGCTAAACTTTCTTCCTTTCACAAATCTTGCCCTTGCAAAGCTCCGCCCCAAAATCCCCAGGAATCTTCCAACTTTGAGCTAGCAACCTTAAGGCAAACTGATCTCTGTAATTGGGAGATCTTTTGTGATTCCAGGAGATCTCCAGGCCCCACCTAGAGGCTGGCAATTCTAGAATGAGAGAAGGAAGCAGGAAATTTGGAGAGGCTATGGGAATTTTTATGAAAGTAAAAGGAAAAATTGTGTGTGGGGTGTGATGATATGCCTCCTGCAAATCCTTGCTGGTTCCTACTTATGGTGGGTTTTTTTTGTTTCTTTTCTCTAAAGTTCACTCTCTGACTAGGATGGCAGCACTGACACCATTGCTATATTTAAATATTTCTCTTTTTTGACAGTTGTGCATTTCATTTTTTCCCCTTTGATAAGAGATATTTTCAAGGGACTTGTAAAATATTCATGCAGTGAATGTGACTTAACACTATTAATGCTATGACTGAATGTGATGAAATCATATGTCTATCCCTCCACTTTTACAATTATCCATTGTGAATATAAGTTCAAGACCTTGGAAATCAGAGTGAACCTCACTGAGAATACCAGAGGGACCTGTTAGAAGATGCTTCATATAGACCACTTATGCAGATTTCTGCTCGCCCCAGAAGCACTGAAAAGGCCTCTTGGTGTATGCAACCATTAAAAAATCTTTAAAGTTACAGAGTTTCATTTCATCTAATATGGTAATTTTCTTTTGGAAGATGTGGAATACAGAAATGTTATCAACACAGATCAGTCATGTGGGGTATAATCCAACTATTCACCATGCCCTCCCTATCCTTTTGTTATCAGCCAGACCTTAGGTGAGATGGGGGAAGCTGTTTTTAACTGGCCTCCTCCCCATAAGGATACCCTAGCAGTACAGTGCCAAAGATGGAAGCCATCTCCTGTACTGGCTCAGTGGTACCAGCAGGGAAAAGGAACTGCCTGGCCAAGTCTCCTGCTAGCATTGAAATGCACAAAAAGCCAGCCTCACCTATATTAAAGCAATCAGGAAAGACAATCAGAAATAGGTCCCCACCTCAGGACAGAAACACCCTAGTCTTCAGTTAACAAAGGATATGCAGGGAGTCAACATCCTAATGAACTCAGGGTTCCTTTTCAGCTACTCTCCACCTCACTAAACCTATCAATCTTTCCCCACACTCTGCATTGATATTGTCCCAAAACTATGATGTCATCAGTTACCCCCTAAAATCTAACCATCACTGGACACTTCAGGCTTGAGCTATCAAGCCAAGTGTCCCCCTTTTGTCCCCCTTCAGAGAACAAGAGCTTTCTTTGTCCAGGAAGATATAGCTCTCTTAGCATTGCTAGAGGGCTAGATACTCCTACAAATTAGTTGCCCACCTGGCAGTCAGTGCCCAGTGCTTTCTAGACTAACCCCTGATTCAGTTGCTGTGCATGTCATCTGCTTCCATCCTGCCTCTATTGGAGCTCAGCACAGGCGTTGAACTCTGCTTCTTAGGATCATTCCTAGATAAAGCAATTATCACCTTTCCCCCAAAAACCCTGACCTATTCCAGACCTACCCCCTCAATTCTATCTATATCCTAGGACTGTGTGAATTCTCTCAGTGTTTGCATTTATCATTGGTGTGCTTGTGTGTTTATTATTTTTAACTTTTTCCATAAAAAGTTGTTCAACTTTACTTTTCTGGCTCCTGAAGATTTCTAAGGAAAAAAACTACCTTAAACAAAGGTGGCAAAGGTCTCGTAGTTACCCCCTCTCACAATGCAGGTATGTCCCTTGCTAATTCTTCCATCTAAAAGAGGACAGACTGTAACACTTTCATGCTGGTGCATGGGCTGCTAAATGGAAATTTCCATGTCAAGGGCTAAACATACAGTGATGCATATCCCCAAATTCATGGCAGAGATAACAGATTCCCAATAAACAATGAAACATAGTCTGAAATATCAGGAGGCAGTAGGATAATTCTAAGGTTAGGTTATTGGCTCCTATTCGAGCATTTATGTCATCCAGCATAATAAGCTGGGCAGACAGAAATCTCTTTACTAAGAACAACATACATTCAGGCAGTTTATCCCAGTTATATATTGAGACTTTTTCATCATCAGTAGGAGAAAGATAAACATTAATCAAAATTAAAATAGTATTGAATATATGCATTAAAAGCTCTTGAGCAGAGCAGTAGAGTTTGGGATCGTTGCAAAGAATTGACAGAAGAAAAGGACAAAGAAACTAAGATCCATAATTTTAAAAAACAAACAAAACAAAAGTATTGACAAGGAGTAGTGACCAAGTTTCAATAAAACTCATGAAAAGCCTGGGGCACCTATCTTCTCTTCATTTGGACCATACAGTGTCTGAGGTTGCATGACAGAATTGCTGAAGATTTTTGAGACTATTTTTGGACTTCTTTTGTTGGATTTGTAGCATATGCTATGTTCACATTGACACAACTTTGCATCATTGATTTGTGATTGCTGGCATTATCATAGCTTTGTTTGTGAAATGGAATTTCCACTGTTGGTATGATTACAACACACCTGTTCTTTTTCAATTGCATCACCTTTTGTATAGCCAGGTTATAGGTTTTTTTCCTTCTCTTTTATGATAGATGACATTGTGTTGTTTGAACATGAAACCTTGCCAAGAGGTGTTACCTGTAGGACTTCCTCTCCAAATACACACCCACAAAAGTGCTTTGTTCTATGGACAACAATTTGCTGGTGATAGGGTTGGTAAATGGGAAAAAAATTCGGCCCCGGTTCGGATTCGGGTCCAGTTCGGATGTATGGGGTCGGATCCCCCCATATCTGAGCCTGCCAGGCTCGGATACACCTGAATTTCCGAGATTCTCGGGTTCGTTTTTATTTTTTTGCTGTTTTTCCCTGTTTTGGCCTGCAGGGGGCGCATTTTTGAAGATATTGGCATAGAAAATTTCAGGGTATCTTCAGAATACTGTTCTGATTATGCACCCCACGTTTGGTGCAGTTTGGGTCAGGGGGTCCCAAGTTATGGACCCTCAAAGATAGCCCACATATTCCATTGTTGTCAATGGAAGCCAATGGAATATAGGGGCTATCTTTGAGGATCCTGTAACATGGAAGCCCCTGAATAAACAATATAACAGATACATGATCAAAGCTGTGTTCTGAAGATACCCTACAATTTTCATGCTGATACCTTTAAAAATGCGCCCCTAACAGGCACCCCAGGATTTTTGCCTAAGATTCTGTGGTTTGCATTGAATTTTTTCAATTGCTTTCAATGGGGGAATTCCTGGGGTGCCTGCAGAGGGCGCATTTTTTAAAGGTATCATCACCAAACTTTCAGGGTGTCTCCCAGACGCTATTCTGATCATACACCCCATGTTTGGTGCAGTTTGGTTCAGGGGGGCCCAAGTTATGGACCCACAAACAGGTGGTCCATTATCACCCAATGTCGAGGAGGGGGATGAAAAGCGGAAACCATTTTTTTAAAGCCTTCCGACAATACATTTTTTTAAAAGCTAGAGACACCAAAATTTCAGGGTATCATCTGCCAAGAACTTTTCATGATCATACCCCCTAGGTTTGGTGCTGTTTGGTTGAGTGGGACCAAAGGATCCTTGAGGACCCTTGCTTTTTAAACAGATTTTTGTGCTACTGTGTGATGTTTGTGTGATTTTGGGGTGACCAAGAGAAAAAATCATTAGGATTGGTGAGGATCCATTCTTTTTGATCATGTTTTTGGGGCACTGTTGGGCCATGAAGCGTGGGATGTGTGACTGCTTTGTGCAGACATGTGTCTAAGGACTTGTGCCATGATGTGGTGGTGATTTTGGGTGACCAAGTGAAAAAAACCATGTGGATCCTTGAGGATCCATGCTTTTTAACCATGTTTTTGGGGCACTGTTGGGCCATGAAGCATGGGATGTGTGACTGCTTTGTTCAGACATGTGTCTAAGGACTTGTGCCATGTTGTGGTGGTGATTTTGGGTGACCAAGTGAAAAAAACCATGCGGATCCTTGAGGATCCATGCTTTTTAACCATGTTTTTGCGGCACTGTGGTAAGAAACTCCCAGGCAGGTGGAATTCACACATAAATTTATTAAAGTTTTTAGTTAGTTGTTCAGTTAAAGTAGTTGATTTTTTTCAGTTAAAGTGTTGTTTTGCCACATTTCTAACATTGGGGATGTGGATTCTCTGCTTTGTTTCTTTTTCTCCCAGCACTTTTTTCTTCCAGCCTTACTGTGCTGTCCTGCCTTCCACTGGAGTGGAGAAGCCTGTGAACAGTGGGCTTTTCCCCACTCCCTTCCATCCCCCCTATGCCGCGCGCTGCTCTCAGCGCGCGGCATCCCAGGCGCGCGTCCAGGCGTCCACACGACCCCGCGCTCTGTGCGGGGTCGTCAAAAGGCGCCGTTCAGAAGAGCGCCTGGGATGCCGCGCGCTGAGGGGGCACGACAGCGGCAGCGGTGGGGCGACTGCGCTGTGGCCGCCCCTGCCGTGGGGAGGGAGGAGGAACCCTGCACTACTCTCCTCAAGTAGCGCGGGGCTTACGGTAAGTGGGGAAAGGCCCAGCGGCAGCGGCGGGGCGGCTGCATTGTGGCTGCCCCTGCCGTGGGGAGGGAGGAGGAACCCCGCGCTACTCTCCTCAAGTAGCGCGGAGCTTACGGTAAGTGGGGAAAGGCCCAGCGGCAGTGGCGGGGCGGCTGCGCTGTGGCCGCCCCTGCCGTGGGGAGGGAGGAGGAACCCCGCGCTACTCTCCTCAAGTAGCACGGGGCTTACGGTAAGTGGGGAAAGGCCCAGCGGCAGTGGTGGGGCGGCTGCGCTGTGGCCGCCCCTGCCGTGGGGAGGGAGGAGGAACCCCGCGCTACTCTCCTCAAGTAGCGCGGGGCTTACGGTAAGTGGGGAAAGGCCCAGCGGCAGCGGCGGGGCGGCTGCGCTGTGGCCGCCCCTGCCGTGGGGAGGGAGAAGGAACCCCGCGCTACTCTCCTCAAGTAGCGCGGGGCTTACGGTAAGTGGGGAAAGGCCCAGTGACACTGTGGGTAAGTGGGGTCTCTTTGGGTGGGAAACTTTGTGGGGACCATTCTGTGGGTTTTTTATTTTTGTAGTTTGAAGCCCCACTCGTCCCACCGCCACTTGCCAGGAGCGGCATGGGAGTTCGGGGTCTTGGGGTTTCGCGCGGGTTGGGTGGGAAATGAGGCTGGGTGGGGGTGGGTGCTTGTAGGACTTGCGGGAGTGGGGTGGGGGAGCGGCGCTTGCGGCGGAGTAGGGTTTGTTTTTGTTTTTTTACTTGGAAGCTGCTCGTCCCAAGCTTACTTGGAAGCTCCGCTCGTCCCAAGCTTGCCAGGAGGCGGAGCTGGGCCAGAAGGAGTTAAATTTTATTTTCCCCAGGCTGGCTCGGAGAAGCCGCTGGCTCGGGGGAAGGGCCAACTTCGGATTGCGTTTAGTGAGGAGGGGGCAGGCTCGGCTCCTCGGCCCTCCGACCCCCTCCGAACTGACTGATCTCGGCCTGATTTGCCGTTCGGGAGGGGCCGAACCGCCAACCCTAGCTGGTGACCTCTGGCCGAAAGGATGCCTAGCTGTCCTCTACCAGGATAGAGTGTCCTTGGCTCTGACTCCAGTTCGGGAAATCCTCTGTCAAATGAGACCCTGGCCCTGAGGGACTTATCTCAGTTCTGTGGGGCATGTAAGATGGAGCTATTCCATCAAGGTTGTGGCTGAGGACAGCAACAACATTTTTCTGTCACAACTGGCCTCTCCGTTCATATCTCTATATTTTTCCCTTCCCTTTTGACTTTATCTTATTCCATCTTTCTTCATTCCCTTTAGTTGGGAAATTTTAAGACACTATTGAAAACTGGAATTGAAGCTTGGGTTTTAAACTTTTTTTGTAAGCAGCCTTGAACCCAACATGAGGAAGGGCAATATATAAATCAAATAGTAACTAAGCAAAAATAAATGTTCTATTCAAAACAGGCTGTGGTAAAACCAGATCTCACATTAACCAGCTGTGAACTGGTTTTTATTCATTTACATTCCTGCCAATTGTTTGAGGACTCTACTTTTTGCTGCTAAATTTGAAGTTTTGTTTCTCTTATATACATGCTATAATAGTTGCAAATGCAAATTTTGGGTGCTGTGTGGTTTCCGGGCTGTATGGTTGTGTTCTAGCAGCATTCTCTCCCGACGTTTCGCTTGCATCTGTGGCTGGCATCTTCAAATCCCCCAGAGTCCCACAACCCACCCCATAAACATTTATACCTATGTCACTGATCTCCAGGTAACATTGGCCACACACAACTTTCCCAAATGATGCCCCTATTTGCTCCCTTATACCAGTAGTATCAGATCGTTGTGCATTAGAACATGTTGGTAACTTGATTTTTTAATTGCATATTAGCAAATCACTGCTTTCTTTGCTTTATGAATAATTACCTCATTCAAAAATTCTTATATTTAATCTCTGTATTTTCCAGTTCTATGTAATATTGCACAGTGCTAAGTTCTGTTTCAGTTTATATGGGGTTTTTTTTTTGCTTGAATGCCAAACATTTCACCATTCCTGCTGATTTGTCCCTTTGAATTTTGAAAACTATTTAACCACCCTTTGATTTCCTTATCTCTGATGTTTACTATCCTCTACTTTGTTTCCAAGGAGTTTTATGTTTTGCATTTTAATTTTGTTCTGCCACTTGATGTAAGGATTTTTCACTTTCTAAGCAATTCCTTGAAATCCCTTCTCTAGGCAATTTTATTGCTTGGAACTCTTCACATAAAGTACAAGAAGATAGTCATAATTCCCTCCACCCAAGTATACAATGTCACTCTAATATTTACACTGCAATAAACTTAGAAGAGTTTATTAGGATTGGACAGTTTAGTATTGTTTACGTAATTATTTTGCTTCTCTTTACCTTTTTTAAAGAGAAGGTATTAAGATGTGCCAGCAGCAAAATGAAATTTAGCAGCACCAGTTTAATTTATTGATACAATCTAATGGGTGGCTGCTTGGAAATAATACAAGCAAATACAATTTGATGGGGGGTATTTGGAAAAAAAATAATATTTAGAATCTTCAAAGTCCATTTTGAATCAGGCCAAAACTCCTGCAGAATTTCATTACAAAATCAAGGCTTCTGTATCTAAGATATGGCTACTCATGTTATCAGGAATCACAAAAATTACATTTTGCTTGCATTCTGGAGAATCTGGCCCAGAAACAAAATAGAACACTGTTTGCAAGTGGGTGTGGAAGAGGAAGTGGAAAATTATCCAAGTGCTACTTTGGTCCTGATGAGATCACAGGAAGGAGAACATAGCCTTAACATCAAGTTCCAAAATCTAATAGTTTGGATTTGTCAAAAACTTGGAAAATTTAACCCCCCCCCCCACACACACACAACTAGAGATATTGAATAAATTGACTCTTCCTTATTTTTTCTTTTCTTTGGTCCTTATGACATCACAGGAAGGAGAACATAGCCTTAACATCAAGTTCCAAAATCTAATAGTTTGGATTTGTCAAAAACTTGGAAAATTTAACCCCCCCCCCCCACACACAACTAGAGATATTGAATAAATTGACTCTTCCTTATTTTTTTCTGACTTAAGGCATTGATTCATTCAACTAACCAAGAAAAAGAAAAAAACTCGTAATGGTGACGATGAATCATTATGAGGAGGTAAGTGCAGACATACATCATGATAAAGGGCAAAATTGAAAACATCTTCCAAATGTTTTACATGATTTTGTGAGGAAAGGGCCTATGTGTTCTGTGAAGTACTTTGTTCTGTCTGTTTCGCATATGCTGGTGAAAAGTGTCATCAAGTCACAGCTGGCTTTACAGATGGGGTTTTCAAGTTAGGAGACAAAGAAAGTTTGCTACTGCCTTCTCTGTGTAGCAATCCTGGTCTTCCTTGGTGAACTCCCATACAAGTATTAATCAGGGATGAACCCATTTGGTATTTGATATCTGACAAGATGGAGCTAACCTGGAGCACCCAGGTCATGTTCAAGTGTGATGCCCATCAATTTAGAATTAAATGTGAAGTATTCCATAGTATAACTGTGGGTCCTGAGATGACTTACAGAAAGGAGCTCCATCTCCTCTCTCCCTGTTTCCTCTTTGCCTCCCCTTTCCTTCTCTCCTACTTACATACATACCTACCCACCCCATGATTGCTTTTTTTGGGGGGGGGGTTAACCTCCAATCAGAAGGCCAGGGTGGTTTTAGTATACCTAAGTCTTAAGTCCAGGGGGAAACCTAATCACAGGGACAATACTCAAACCACATGAAGGATTTGGTTATAGTCTCTGTGGAGACAGCACCTAGATATGGGACTGGAGAGTCCCTGAGGGTGTGTGTTTTGTAATTGGCAGTCAAGAAAGGGTTTAGACGAACCCCCAAGCTTGCTCTGTTTAGCCCAGTGTGAAAGGGTGGATGGCCCTTTGGTGGAAAGGGTGGATGGCTTGAGGTATTTGTTCAGGCCTGTGGAGGAAGGTTTACCCTAAAGAAACTAAGGCCCCTTCTGCACGGAGGCGGAAGGGGTTGGGTCGGCGTAACCCACGCCGACCCGACGACGCTGGGACCGTCCGCATGGACGGTCCTGGAACCGGCTGGGATGACGGCGCAGAGCTGCGCCGTCGTCCGGGCGACTTACCAGTCCTGTGGCCCTCCGGCACGTCGCCGAGGCCAGGGGACACACCCCCTGCCCTGCACAGCCGTTCCAGAGTCGCAGGGCAAAGGGGGCGTGTCCCCAGGCCTCGGCGACGTGCCGAAGGGCCGCGGGACTGGTGAGTCACCCGGTGGGGGGGGAGGCGCTTGGAAGCAAAAACCACGCTGGGGAAGCGTGGTTTGGGAACACCGGCTTCGCGCCGGTCAGGCAGCGCGAGGGCGGCGCGGCTGCACTGCAGCTGCGCCCCCTGTGCGAATGGCGGCCTGGGGATGGCGTTTTTGCCGTCCCCAGGCCGCCATGTTCCACCCGTGCGGAAAGGGCCAAGGTGAAGGAAGATCAATTTGAACTGAATCAACAGTCTATCTGAAACATCCAAAGTAAATTACTAAGAACTGTCTGTAGCAACCAAGTAATCCTGCCTAAGAAAAAGTAAAGCTTAATTATCTGCAACATCCAATCTAATAGATCTGTAAATAAATGTTCTCGTTTGTTTTCATGTTAACAAGCATCACAGAGGCTCTTTTAGAGCACCTAAACCAGCCTGTCAGGAGTAAACAGATTTGGAGGGGAAAGTGAGATCTCCTCACAATGCTAAATTTCCCTCAAAGGTGGGAGCTTGAGTGCATGGGATGTGCCTGTGCCCTGCTGTTGATCTTTGTCCTGAGCTATTGTTCCCCCTCAGCAGTATATAGGGTATATAGAATCCTTTTAAAGATTCCTTTATAGTGGTGCCAAGCAGTGGGAATCCTTTACAGGGGCTAAGGACCTATTATGTTATCTGAGGGGGGATATGATTGAAGTCTATAAAATTATGCATGGGATAGAAAATGTTAACAGAGATAAATTTTTCTCTCTTTCTCACAATAGTAGAACCAGGGGGCATCCATTGAAAATGCTGGGGGGAAGAATTAGGACTAATAAAAGGAAACATTTCTTCATGCAATGCGTGATTGGTGTTTGGAATATGCTTCCACGGGAGGTGGTGATGGTGGTGATGGCCACTAACTTGGATAGCTTTAAAAGGGGCTTGGACAGATTTATGGAGAAGTCGATCTAGGCTATCAATCTTGATCCTCCTGGATCTGAGATTGCAGCAGCAACAGGCCATTGCTTTCACATGTGAGCTCCCAAAGGTATCTGGTGGACCATTGCAAGTAGCAGGGTCCTGGACTAGATGGACTCTGGTCTAATCCAGCAGGCTTTTTCTTATGTTACAGGGCCTGTGCTATGGTGGCATCAGGTGGTCTTTTTTCCCCCTGCATGTTCTCAAGAGCCAAAACATATCCAATGGACTGAAGGCTACCAAACCATACAGTTTAGCTCTTAGAATATGGTTAACCTGACCAGCATATATTTTCTCACAGAATTATACCCTCCTACCGTGCTGTTTCCAGTGGTGTATCTTCAGCTATCCATTGAAATGTTACTATTTCTCTCTCCCCTTTTTACACACACACACTATTTAATAAGATTGTATTCTTTCACAGAATATACCATGCAGCCCAAGCTTGTTTCATAGTTCAGTTGAGACATGCACACTGAAATAAATAGTATCTTAGTCGGGAGTGCTGCTAGTCGCCAGGAATGAAAGCAAAAAGTTGATTCCATTTGGGATGAGGAGGATATTCAAGCTTCACAAGAATCTAGAATGCTGTTCTATATCCAAGAAGATTACAGAGTAAGTCCCCACATGGTAACATAAACAAGGAAAAAATATTTCCAGCCTCAGTCTTATACTACATAAGCTCTTTACAATCCTCTATCCCAAAGCTACTGTCAGATGACCATTTGTTGGCCTTTCCCTCTCAGCCTATTCATTTTATACCTTGAAACTCAAAACATATTAGAAGGTCTGTACTCCTTTTCAGGTTTTAGGGGGAAATTCTGAGGTCAGCCTAGCACTATTAATATTTTCTGTTCACAAAGGGAGAAAAACACTGACCCACTGGGCAATAAATCAAAGCATCAGAAATCAAGCACATCTTGTTTCTCTTGTTATCACATAAAATAAATGCTATTTTAACATAATTTTCATACAGTTGAAGCATGACAAAGTGGCATATATTACATGACAATACCACTATCCAACATTACTAATAAGAAAAACATCAATAAAAAATTAACATTGAACTCTGCTTCCAGTTACCTTCACCAGTTTCTTCAATCTTGTATATAATTATCTATTAATAACATATTTATATGTATAACTATTCTAACCTTACACAGCCAACTGCAATGTCATCAGTCTTGTAATCTCATACAATATAAACTACCCATTCTTTCCACTCTGATTTCAATTCCATATCAGACTTGCATAAAATATAACCTGCCTGTTATCCAGTCTTACAAATTCTATGACTTGAAGTTGCCATCATTGCACTGTTGGAATGTCTGAAATTTTCCAATTCTTGGCCCAAATTATTCTTGCAGCACCAGATAAGTATCTGAACAAATTAGTATATCTATTATCTTCCTTTGCATCTAAAATTCCTAGCAAGTACATTTCAAGCTTCCTCTCTATATCCTGCTAACATAATCTACTTTATTACTCTTTCAATTAATGATACATTCTCACAAGGAAAATGGTATTTTGTTACCAGTTGGAATTATTATTTTCCACATGCAGAACACTCGCTTTAGAAAAAAACCCTATACATTATAGGTCAGCAAGTTTAATGAACAGCTGCATACAAAGAGAAATGTTTGTGAATGCAAAACAGTCAGATTGTAATCTACTTGAAGTAACAGGCTGTTTGGTTTCATTTCCTTCTAGGTGTAGATGAATTTCAGGCCTGGAATATATGTTGCTGAGCCATGGCTGGAGTGCCCAACAGGGCTGAGGAAAAATGTCCTGCCCTTTAACAGAGGTTTCATCTGTGAAAATGAACCACTGAAGCTTTACATATCATGGAAATAAATATAATCACCTGGAAAATAACATCCTTTTAAGGCCCTGTTAAAAGAATAAAGCTTTTTTTCCCCCTTCAGGCCTGCTGGCAACCTGAAACAATTCCACTCTGTTTTACAGCACAATTTGGGGGTGGCGGAAGGGTAGAGCTGTCAGGGACTGCAAAGAGGCAATTGATGGCGCAGGCACTGGGGGTAAAGAGAAAATAATTTTCTCTCCCAGGGAAGCCCATTATCTAAAATAACTTATGCCATACCATTTGGTGGTTTCTGGGCTGCAAAAAGGTGGTGTTCCCAGTCTGAAACTCCACTGGAAGCTGTCAGGGAATGCCCCTCTCCACTGAGAATGCCCCTTCCATGCTCCCACAGGCCCCAATGGTACAGAAGGGATGGCACATGGAAAAATTTTCAGATTTCCAAATTTCCCACAGAACTGCATATTACCCGATCGCCAAGGTGATAGCCAAATGCCTCTGTGCCAGTGTTCGCTCCACTTGATGCAGCACTGGTGGCAATGGTGCTGGGGTCATACCTGTTCCCTTGTAGCTTTGCTCCCCCCCCCCCTGGGTGGGGGGGGCTGATGGGAATTGGTAGTCCAATTTTAACAATCTGGAGGGCCATAGTTGCCCACCCCTGGTCTATCTAAAACTAAACTGCCTAGCAGATTTGCAGCAGGGGTGGGGGCAGAGAACCTTGAATTTTTTAAGGGTAAGATAAAAAATTGATTGATAGTTTTAAGCCCTTTTTCTTAAATAGCGCCCAATTTGCAAGTTTGAGGAAGATTTTGGAAAAGGATGTTAACAGCTGGGTTGGACAGCATAGGATCCACCAGACCATGGCCACACGGCCCGGAAAACTCACCAGAACCAATTGAATCCGGCCGTGAAAGCCTTTGACAAAACATTGAATACTTTCTGTTTGCAGATCATATGCTCCATCACTAAGCCACAACCTCACATTATGTGTGTGTGTGTGTGTGTGTGTGTGTAATAAAATTATTATCCTGATCCTTAGGGAAAAGATCACAAAAGGCTATGTGCAGGTTTGAACATGACACATAAATGCAGCTTAATAGGCTCTGGATTTTGGAAAGACATTTAAAGAATATTTGGGACCAAATGAAATCTTCAGTGAGACAGTGCTGAGGTTCTAAGGAAATGGATCCATGATGTATGAAATGAAAAACTGCTGCCACCAGCAGCAAAAAAAATTTAATCTTCAGAGCAGTGGATTGGGTTTCAGAAACTGACTTCAGGGAGAAAGCTGGCTGATAACTTGAAATTAGATCCATTATCAAGGCCTATGGTGTGACTTCAGCAAAAACCATCCAGAGTAAGTAGTAAAATTTCAAAATCAATATGTCACAAGACAGGCAGCCAGCAAAGCTCGCCACTGAGAGTGACAACGCAATCAGATTTTTTATTTATTTCACAAAATGCAGCCGGTAATGAAAACAGCTGCTGTTTTTGCAAACTGAAAATAGCCACCAAGAGAAAACAGGAACTGGTCAGCAACACCCCTGCTCAAATACAAAAGATGAAAAAGTGTATGAAGATGCCAGGGGTATTATTTTCTCCGGCTTCTCTTTTTTTTGCAAATTGTCAACAACCTTCCTTGAGCATTTTCCAAAATTCAATACAATTCTGCAGATGAGTTCTTGACTCAGGTTTGTGATTACTTCCTGACACTTGGGGAGCTCCGTTTCTCTTAATACCTACCACAGTTACAATGGACTTAGGTCGCAGCATATTTTTGTTCCTTTACTCAGCTTCCACTTGGTAGAATTACTATATCTTATTCTGAAGTGCTACAACGTAGCCAGTTATACACACCTTCTACTTGATTCTTGTGTCTTTCTCCTATCTTCTGGCTCTAGCAGTTTATATTTGTCCCTGCTGAATTTCTGTTTTGTGTTGATACGAGTGAATTCAGTTGGCATGACCAAGGCCATTTCCCCACTGAGAAATCACGTCCCAGGCTTCAGCCTGGGGACGCTGTTGCGGCTGGGGAGGAAGGAGTGCAATGCCTCCTCCCTCTGCCAGTCGAGCAAAAGTGGCAGAGATCGGCCTCTTTCCCAATCAGTAAGTGTTTGGGTTGAACTTGTTATGCAAAGATGTGGTTGATAGTATTGTATTGTGGGTGGGGCTTATCAGTCCAGGGAGTGAGTCACATTTTCATGCCCTGCAGCAGCAGCAATATTGGTGAATGCAAATCCTGTGTTTGGGTGGAGTCCATTGTTCATGAACTTAGCATGCCATTCAGGTTTGCTTTTGGTGGCTACCAGTACTTAAAAACAACCCTAAGGTGCACTGTGGTTCAGAGAGAACATGGATATCATCCACAAACATCACAACAGAGGACAAACCCAGTCCTGCTATTACTTTGCCACTTGGTTTGTCAGGAAGTTGACCCTAAAGCCAAGCTTCACACTTCCCAACCTCCTGGCCTGCCTCCCCCAAAAGGGTTCTAGCCCAAACAAAACCTCCCTGTAAGGTAGACAATAGCCTGATTTGTCAAATTAGTAAGAGCACTGGAGAGCTTAAATTCAGAAATTTATTTCAGGCAGCGACATAACAGAAAACAAACACTTAATCCAAGCAACAAGACAACAAAACCTACCTAGCCTTTTTTAGGGCACTAGCTGAAGACTTTCGCCAGTCACAATACAATGCAAATAACAGACCAAAATCCACAGTGGCAATTCCACAGCAGCAGTTTGCTGGTCTGGGTTCCTCTGCTGTGCTACACAGATTCCTCAATTTGCAGTATCCCCACCTACTCACATGCCACCCTGCAATAGCTGTTCCTTTTAATCTAAACTTTAGCTAGTTTCATTCTTCCTGCCAGATGTTTCAGCTTTACTAAACAAATTAACTTTCTTCTTGGAACTGGATTATTTTCAGCTGGCTCTTCATCCTTGTCTTACACAGATATTCTTTGCAAATTTTACAAGTTTTCGCCCTCAAGGGGATAAATCCTCTTGACATAGTTGTCTTGTGATCTCTTTGTCAAGAGATCCTCATTTACAGATCTTTGCCTATATTGCTGAAGGCACTGCATGAAATTGTATCCACTGCAGCGATCAATCCATTTTAACAGAGATATCATGGGAAATAAATACTCTCTTGGTTTCTAATGCTTTGCATGATATATCACCTTACAAGTAGTGCTGAGGACTGTAGTTTCAATATTTCAAAATCTGAGCCAAGTTTAAAATTTCAAAAGTTTTGTTTTGATGATGAAACTGGACAGTCAAACTTGAACATCAGAATCAAACTATTCTGGTAAGATAAATGGATAAAATGTACTCGATTCTGCTGTCAGAACTTGGCTGATAGCAATTTGGTGTCATGTACTACGTAATATTGATTGATGTACATCTGAGTCTGTTCAAAGTTGATAAGAGTGATGTATTCTCTGTCAGATATTTTCCCACAGACTGTGATACGTCTAGAATGGACTGCAATTTAACAGCACATATCAATAGTAGGCAAATATGAATGGCTACATGTCAGAGGCTATAAAATGCTGGTGCTATGATAGTGATCAAATAAGATCATACTCTAGTGCCAGCTGATCAGTTGCATTCCTCTCTTACATCTCTGATTCTGGGAAATACTGACTTGGACCCTGCACAAAGTTCCCACTGATGGAAGGATACCAGGATCTCTTGACACTGCAGCCGAACCCCCAACCCTTCATGAAATGCAGTTCCTGGGAACCAGGCAACCCACAAGAGCAGCATGATGGGGGAATTAGAGGTCAACAGTGGTGGGGGAATGGGAATTTGCAAAAAATTGCATCTTTCCATTCGTGCAAATACACTACCAGATTCAGCCTAGTGATGGCAGCTGCAAGCTAGTTGCCTTCTTAGACTGTTAAATCCTTACTTCAACTGCTGCCAAAACTTTGGATATTAAAAGCTGAGGAGAAAGGTCAAGTATTTAATGAGTGTGTGGAGAACAGGTGAAGAATGTTTGCCATCAGCATTCACAGAGGAGAGAAATTTAGCTTCAGATCTATACAAATCATGTAAGAAAAGTTGGTAGTCTTCTTCTTCTATAACCCTGATCTGGACAGCCCAGGCTAGCCTGATCTTGTTAAAATCAAGTCCTGGTTAGAACTTGGATGAGGGACCACCAATGAAGTCCAGGGTTATGACATACGGCAAACCACCTCTAAATGTCTCTTGCCTTGAAAACTCTACCAGGGATCACCGTAAGTCAAATGTGACTTGACAGCAAAATAAATAAATAAATGCATATACAGGGTGAGAAACAGAAAGAATGATTTGCATAACTTTGCCTCCTAAGACAAAAATGAAATTCCTATCTCATAGTTAATTGTCCAGGTTTTGAACTAAAAGCAATGTCTGGGCTCAGATGCAGCGCCCGGACTTACCCCACCAGGTGGCACTGCGGGAGATGGGAAGGCTGCAAAGGAGCCTCTTGCAGGGAGGGTGAAGGCCTTAGAGACCTCAGAGGCCTTGTTCAAAGGGGAAGGCGGGGAAGAGAGGAGGCCTAGGCCCAGGAAGCCCACAGCTGAGGCAACTGTAAAAGATGGGCTGGAGAAGCAGCTTAGACCAGGCAGGGCCCGCCCGCCCACAGCTGAAGCCGCTGGAGAAGATGGGCTGGAGAAGCAGCTGGGACGAGGGAGAGGAATGAGAGGGCAGAAGGTATATAAGGAAGTGGGAAAGGGCAAGTCTGTAGTTGCCGCAGCAGCAGAGAATGTGGGTGGTGTGGTGAAAAGACAAGGGAAAGGGACAGCTCAATGGTGGGAAATGGGAAGGAGGGAAGAGGACCCTGAAGCCCAGACCCCCTTTGAGAACCTAGACCCTGGTTTAAGCTGGTCCTCATCCTGTGCAGTAATAGGGTGGGAGTCGTTCACGCAAGCTGTAAACACCTCTCCCTGAGAGGCCACAGGGGAGAGAAGAAGCCCTGGAAACTCCTCTTCCTGTGAAGCAAAAAGGGAGAGAGAGAGAGGGAGGGTGTGAAAGCTCAAGCCAGACAGGAAAAGGGAGGCAAGGAGGCCTGCTAGGAGGAAGGTGGCATGGGCAAGGGCTGCCCCGTACACCCAGTGCTTTGTGGGCACCGTGGTTTCTTGGCCTTTTGGGCCAATGGGGAGAGTCATCGTCTGGGGAGACCAAACCCCAGGTTAGGGAGGAGGGACGGATACACCGCCCAAAGGGCCCGGGCGAGGGATAACGCCACAAGCAATTATCTGAGCTAAGGGCAAATTGACCATTGAGGCCATTGGTGGACCAGTGGCCTGGGCAATGCCCCCTCCTAAGTGAGGATGGACCTTTCCCATACATGGCAGGGCTGGCTATGGAGGCTCTTTCTTCCTCCCGGGGGGAAACTTTCCTGGGCTGCTACTTTCCAATCCACCCTGCTTTGTGCATAGAAAACTGATACATAAGGGAAGATTACTCAACCAAGATTACTCCCTTTTCTAAACATGTTTTGTTGCAACATCAAGTGGAGAGGTTCAGGAACCAGTGGGGTTACTGGGAGTATACTGCAAATTTAAACCACAGAAGGAATAAAAGCTTGTCTCATCCCATCTATCTTCACAGATAAACATTCATGGTGTAACTTGATCCTATGCATATTCTAAGCCATTTCCATTATATTAAATATGGCTTCCTAGCTACAGATTGCATTCCCCACCTTACCCCACAACTACACTGCTTAAGCTGAATGTAGGGCCAAGTTTAGACAAAACAACAGAATCAAATGGTACTGTACCACTAGATTGCAGCAGTATGTGTGGATCCTGTACCTGTAGTAGCACAGTTCAATTTTACACCCAACTGTGAAAATTTTATATTTTGCTCTCATTTTGTTTGGTATTGATCAGAGGATTGGATTCAGACAAGCTTCACACTTGACTTGGCCAATTCTCTTTAGTACACCAATTCTCTTTAGTACACCACCACAAAACTTTTGTCCAAGCAGACAGAAACATTGCCTTTTTTGGAAATCAAAAAGGATCTTTTCCTCCATCTTCACCAGAGAAAAACCTGATTGGATCCAACCCACCATGTGGATAGAAAGATTTGCCCCAAAACTAGTGTGAATCTGCTCTGACTTTCCTTTGAAACAGAGATGAGCTGGGATGAAATTAACATTCAGTTCTTCTTAGTGCTAGATGTAACTTTGCCTCTTTGGTGTCCATAACCTCCAAGTACTTTTAGATTATTATCATGTCCATCCTTTATTATGCTTTAGCCATGTGACATATAATTAAGTATTTTAATGACTCCTCACAAACTAATCTATCCAGACTCATCATATTTTGCTTCATTCCTTTGAACTCCTGCCAGCTTGTCAAGGTCTTTGTAGTAATTAGTGATCTAGTATTTATTTCAAACTTGCTACTCTCCGGAGGAGTATATCAAAGTTTGTATTCCTCCCTTCAAAATTGTAATGCTCTGTTTGTAAAGGCCAAAGGTTCATTATGCATGTATTCTGAAAATAGATTCTCCTTTGTAATATCGAACAACCTTCTCTACATCATTGATAGTCATGGACCTAGGAGGTGCCTGAAGGTCGTTTATTAATCAATGGGTTTCTAAAACACCACACCACAATTGCTAATGATCTTGAGACATTGTACACTTGTAGTATAAACTAGCTGAAATCAATCTTTTCACTACTTTACAACATAAATAAATGTAAAGTTCGAGATATTTTTTTCAAAAAAACCCACAGCATTTTGAGAGAAGGAACAAATGAACAAGGTTTAATACCAAAATAAAACTGATCACATAGGAAAATATCCAGCTAAGTATTTGTGATTTGGACTAAATCATACATAGCTGAAAATTGAGGGGAGGGTATGTGTGAAGAATCAGTCAGTGAAAGACGACTTTTATCTAGGAAGACAAGACGAACAGAATTCCAAGTTCAATTCAGTTTTTTTCCAGCTTTAACAAGAATTTTCTCTGCAATGGCAAATCTAAGAAAACCAGCAAGCACTGAAGCACTGGTGTTCTTGGTGAGGAGGGGTCCCAGCACCCAAGGGCACCCCCCATCAAGGATTGCCCGGGGCAAATGCTCTGGCTGTCCCAACCTAGATATGCCTCAGTTCCTCTGGACAATCTCTCTTCTTAATTAAAGTCGTTATGCTGTTTAAAATGAACAGATGAGATGTGTTGAATGGGCAAACACTCCTATTGCCCAGCAACGGGTTCAATCCAGCAGTAATTTTCATTAGTGAAAGAAGGCGCAGTTTACACAATGAACCCATCTCCTACTGTAGACCTCCAATTCATCCCTTATGCTACTCATTAGGATCCTCTGTCACCCAGGGGCAAGATTTCAAGAAATATTTCAAGATACAGTGGAAGGTAATTGGAGACAAAGTCTCATTCTGCTGATAGAACTCCCTGCTGAAAGTAGAAATGACTACGGGATCCAACCTAATTATCCTCAGTACAGCCATTTCAAGTACCTAGCCTCTTTTGCCCTCATGCTGTAGAATGCTGTGTACGCCATTTTCACTGCTTAGGGTTGCCCTCTAGCAGGACACTGCACACACCCACACCAGATGGTATTCTACTACTCTGTTCATTTAAACTGAAGCTATCCTGGGCTCAAGAGCCTCTTCCTTTTGTCAAAGGAAGGCACCTTGGACCAGTAGAAGGCTTCCAACTTGGCTGAGCAGAATGGTAGGCTTTGCATCATTGTCTATAATATCTATCAGTATGGTTTGAAGGGCCATGGCATGGGAAAGGACAAAATCCTTGCTGTGACTGGCAGTATTAGTGAAAGCCTAGAATTGTCTCTACTCTTGGGGAGACAGAAGCAAAGGTACTCCTCAAGATGGTAAAGTGACAGCAGTGATGATCAGCTTTTGTACAGTGCTGGAATACAGTGAGAAGGTTGGATCCCTCATACAAGATGGATAGATGTGGAAGCTATGTCTCAAACATCTAAACTCACGTAGGGAGGAACTAATTCTTCTATTTAAACCTGAGAGTCAGTGTGGTGTAGTGGTTAAGAGCAGGTGCACTCTAATCTGGAAAACTGGGTTTGATTCCTGGCTCTTCCACTTGAGCTGTGAGGCTTATCTGGTGAACCAGATTAGCTAGTGCACTACAACACATGCCAGCTGGGTGACCTTGGGCTAGTCACAATTCTTCAGCACATCCTACCTCTCTCAGCCCATCCTACCTCACAGGGTGTTTGTTGTGAGGGAAGAAGGGAAAAGAGTTTGTAAGTCCCTTTGAGTCTCCTGCAGGACAGAAAGGGGGATATGAATCCAAACTCCTCCTCCTCCTCCTCCTCCTCCTCCTTGCAGGTTATTTCTGCTGCATGTGTAGAAATGCATTCCACTCATTCTCCAATAGTCATACAAAAAAGACTAATGAAACCAGCACAATAGTAATGAATAAGATTAATCACCCAAATCCAAATTATTTGGGGGAAAAAAGATTTCAGAAAAAGGAGTAAGCACAACTTCTCCAATATTAGAAAACTTTGAAAGAAGGGACAGTTTATAGGTTAGTGGGTTAGTGCATCTTTTTCTCCCTGTGGTGTTTAAAGACAGTCTGGGAGAAAAATGGTTAAAATTAAGAGGCAGCTGTAGTACGTTGAACCTTTTAAAGAGGAGATGACAGAGAGACAGACAGATTAGTTTGTGTCCATGACTGTTATCAGAGTAAATACCACAGAAGAAGCCACGCTGCAGCTAAAATAAAAAGAGTGCTCCTTTTCTCCTTCACAGAGTAACATCCAAAGCAATTCTGAAAATTAATCCAAAGGAAAATTGCTCAAAATGCTTCTAAAAGAAGGTACAGCAATCATTGGTTTCTACGTAATATTGGAATGCAGCATTAAAAACAGAATGATAATATCCAACCTATATAAAACCAAGAAGAATTTCAGAATAAATAATGAGTGAACAAATATATTAATAAAAGGGTACCGTTTACCAACAATAGGAATACATTCAGGATTTATGAACACAAGTGTATGAAATATAGCTTTATATGCACATGAAACAGGGTTGACTGGGGCACTTTGTACACTTACGTCCTGCCTCACAGCCAATTTCCTTTCCCATCAGCTTCTGTTTTTAGCTGCTTCCAATTCACTGCGCCCCAGGTTATAGAGGAGCAGCAGTGGCGTAGGAGGTTAAGAGCTCATGTATCTAATCTGGAGGAACCAGGCTTGATTCCCAGCTCTGCCGCTTGAGCTGTGGAGGCTTCTCTGGGGAATTCAGATTAGCCTGTGCACTCCAACACACGCCAGCTGGGTGACCTTGGGCTAGTCACAGTTCTTTGGAGCTCTCTCAGCCCCACCTACCTCACAGGGTGCTTGTTGTGAGGGGGGAAGGGCAAGGAGATTGTAAGCCCCTTTGAGTCTCCTGCAGGAGAGAAAGGGGGGATATAAATCCAAACTCCTCTTCCTCTTCCTCTTCCTCTTCCTCTTCTTCTTCCATGGCATTAGAAACCTAGTAAAGTGACTTTTCCAACCCCTCTGCTTTCTCCTCAGAGGAAATCAAGCTGCATTATTCCTGCTTTGGGTTTCCTGGGTTACCTGACTCCTCCACTGCCTTGCCCCTTTCCAATATCTTTTTTGGCCACATTTGTAAATTCAGGGCTGTGTCCTGCATCCTTCCTGCCAGCCCCAACAAAGGGATCTGAATTCTGCCACTTGCAATGTACTTGGAAAGTCCTCTGGCTAGTCACCACATTGATCACTGTCCACAGCTGGCCAGCTAGGGATGGCAAGTAATTATTGCTTGGCCAGAATTAAGTGGTAAGCTGGCGCTGAGTTTTTCAAAATGGAGCTTTTCATAACAGAATCTATGCAAAGCACGCAGTGGTGCGGCAGACAGTAAATGCATAAAAGTCCTGCATTTCCTCAGTGTAACTTTGCTTGCCTTCTCAAATTTCTTTTGTGTGTGTGTGCTGAGCTCCACTGCCCCTTAATTCCAGAGTAACCAGGTAGGTTTCTACAATTGTCCATAATCCAATTGTGCATGTGTTGCCTCAGCTTTTCCTGTTCTCTACTTGCATCTTTTCCCTCCTCTGCAATACCAATCCATATGTAAGCATGGATAAAGCACTGCAGAAATCCCCCACTTAATAAGATCATACATGCAATTGCATCAATCTTTTTTCTGTGGAGTAGAGATGCTGAGGTTATGTAAACAGAAGTCATATCATTGTCACTGAAGGAGCATATGGGACATACACTGCAGAACCTTCTTTTTAACTGTATACAATTATCTTTAACCTCCTTCATCATCTTCTAGCAATAAGGGAGCAAGGCCAGAAGTCAAGGGATATAATAGTTTTAAACATACTGCTACAGCTCAGGAAGGGAGATTCAATCTGAAACTGCTCCTGAGGGAAGGCAAACAAGATTATGTTAAAACAAACAAACCACCAGGAAGCTTCCAATTAGGCTCCACATAAAATCAGAAAATGAAGTTGGTTTTTTAAACAGCCAAGAGAATAAATGATATATTTAAAATGTCACAAAAAGGTTGTTCTTGAACTTTGTTCAACAGTCAATGTGTTCAGTAGTTGAGATCCCACCTCTTAGCTTAACAGAACCTGATTGTCCATCATGATGTGAAAATAATTTTTGAGTCATCACTACTGTTGAGCTAATGTAGCACTGAGAGTGTACTGATTTTGCTGTGAAAATATCATTTCCATCACAAACTCTTGATGGTTGCTCCAATATTAGCAGTCATGAAATAATGTTACTATCCTGTCTTGAAAGACTGTGGTAAGAATTATCATAACATATAACAAAGACAGGCATTACAGCAGTTGAACTTCATCCTGGGTGAGGAAATTTTGCTGAGAAAAAGACAGAACCAATAAGTTCCACAGTATGAGAATGGAAGCCTATTATGGAAGATAACTTTTTTTCTCAAAAGTCACTACTGTAAACCCAGTGAGGCATCAACATCCCTAGAGGCTGGAGAGAGAATTCGTACAACTACCATAATCAGTTCTGATAGGTGGAAGCCATCTTCTGTTCAGAATATTGGCAGCTGCAGTGGTTTCACTTCTACCTAGTACCTACCATTTCTGCCTAGGATTTTCTACTATCAGGGCTGAGTGAAAGAAGAGTCAGGACTTGCGCCACTTAAATCAGCAGCACCTACAATTCCAAAAAACAGGCAATTTATGCATACACTGCTTACCCTGCGGCTGTTTGCTTAGCAGTAAGATTTTCCTTTTGTGTTTGTTTACGCAGGGACTCTCCCCCTAAGAAGTGTCCAATCCACCATTTTGCCCATCCACTGCTTCTTCATTGTTTCTGTATGACCTCCATTTGGGAGGTTTCCCACAACATTTTTGGCACACATTGGCCTAGTGATAATTCACTAGATCATATCCATTTCTTGTCAGCTTCACAGGTCTATTGCTCCTGTGATAGACCTTCAAAGCGATAATAAAAAAGAGAAAGTTCTTCTGATCCTTCTGAAATGGCGGCCCAAAGGCATGAGAAACTGTTGTGGGGCAGGGAATGGTGGATATGAGTGTGAAAACCTAAAGAAAGTTAAATGCATGCTGATATCCTTCGCTTTCCCTGAGGATTCTCTGATCTGAAAAAAAAGGTTAATTTCTAAAGAGCAGGAAATGTGTCTGGAACTGAGAATAAAACCCCAAAGGAATGAATGCTTCATGTGAAGGAGACAATACATGCATAGTCATTCCATTTTGCTTCAGAAATCATGTTCTCCTGTGCTAAGATACACTTAGCAGGGGTCCAATAATTGTCCCAACAGTATCATGTGCCACTCAGCAGATGTTGTGATATTCAACTACTTGGTGATACTCAACCATTTTGACAACCACTGTGGTTGAACATTGGCATACAACTACTTTAAAAACACATTTAAGTGAAGTGATTTGAACACTGCTGCACTGTACAAACACCAAGTAAGATGGATGTTGGGCAAATGAAAGAAAGAAAAGCTGGGGTGTTAGTTATGTGATGCTGAAGAATTTGTACCATCAACATGATAGAGAGGAATACTAATAATGAAGAGAGAGAGTCTCAATGTAAACAAGCATGGCAGGGTACATTATAAGAAACTATGCCCTAGGTTAGGATATGACTAAAGGAAAACTCAGCTATCTACCCATACCTGATCACTGATTAATGTTTAGTAGTATCTAAGGTAACTGACTGGCTAAAGGTTGATTTAGCCTTACGAAGTTGGTATACTGAATACTCAGCTTGCTTGGGGTAAAATATACGTGACTGGGGAAGGCAATGACGAACCACCTTGTAAGCATAGTCTATCAAGTAAATGTCATGATGTGACATCACCCCATGGGTCAGTAATGACTGGTTGCTTGCACCAAGGACTACCTTTACCTTTTAATTACATTACCAAAGAATGCAGCATCTAATATTCTGTACTTCGAGTGAGTTTGTGAGATCACCAAAATGGTGATCACATTACATGTTCAAACCCAACCTCACACTTACTGGTATCAGCGGAAGAACATTCATTCACAAAAAAGAGAATGACTAACTATATTATTTGCCAGCTTTCTAATTAACTAATTAAGGCAGAAGTACATTTCGTATATTCTAGAAGAAAATGAAGGTCTGCAAAATTAAGAATAAATCTTGCAGGTTTGTGGTTATCCACCATCAGAGATGAAAATTAGGTTGCATGGCTGGCAAGGAATTATGGAGACCTAATGTAGAAGTGGAAGGGTTTTCTTCAGTTTGGTGCTTCAATAGCACCTAGAATTAAGACACAGGACACCAATGTTTGGATTGAACCAGGATTTCCTTCACAAATGATCTACATCACAAAATTTTAAAAACTTGTTAAACTGTAGATTGTTAGTAGGTAGCACCTTGGGTGTTGGTATCTGAAGACCAATGTAGACTGGCTCCAAAGGTGACCAGTAATATTGTGGGCTTAATTTATCCCTGCTTGCAGATCAAATGGTGCCAAGAAGCATTAAGTCTCTTCTATCACATGCAACTAAATTCACTACACGATTGGATAAGGCTGATTTGAAAACAACCATTCATTGTTTTCTACCTTGGGGTGCTTGCCAATTACTGCTACCTATGCTGCAACCCACATTCTTCCTTCCAAATCCTAGTTATTGTTTAACTAGTCACAAGATCAGGCTTAATGTTCAAGCACTTTTATCCCTGAAAATGATATAGAACATGCAGTAGAAGGTCAATTTAAATATATCCTTGTCAGAAACCTGCCCTTGATCTATGTTTTTCTCCATGCACGCTCATGTTCATGCCAAGCATGTTCCACTTCCTCACGACACCATGTTGTGACCATCGACCTCCTCCTCAATAACTAGATGGGTTCAAACAAAATTGGTTTATTACATCAGAGTAACAAACGGACTGCATTCAAGCATTGATGAAACTGAAATTCAGACATCCCCACCACTAGCTAAAACCCTGCTCTTTGCTTCCTCCCACAGCACCCCCTTTAAGAGAAACAGTTTCCCTCTCCCTGGCCTTGCAGCCTCTCCAAGATCAGAGCTTGATAAGAAGCCAAGTACTGCCTGACTCGAAGGAAAGAAACTGTTTCTTTAAACAACAAGCAAACCCTAAGGCAAAACAAAACAATAAAAATGCACACTCTCCTGGTCTCCTCTAGACATGAACATATGGCGAGGCCCCAGGCGGGGCCTTGACACACTACCTCAAGTTATAAATCTAGCCTCCCACATTACCAGGGGCTTAGAAGTATTAGTAAAGGCTTCCTTTAAGCATGTATAAAGAGCAGGGTCTCCCAATTATTTTAGAAAAACTCCTGTGTGTGCGTATTTGAGCTTTAGCAAGGAGGACTAAGGACTGTAAGGAGGACTTTGAATCACAGTCTGTTCTCTTAAACAGGACAACTTTATTGCTATAGATTAACTAGGGTAAAAGAGAGTGAAAATAATCTATCACAATTACTGGGTTATAGACTAAAGAACAGAAAAGGAACACAATACTAAGTTAAACTTGGGGGTGGGGAAGTGATTTACCTCCAACATTTGCCCACCACCACCACCAACAACATCTGTGGAATAAATGCACAACCTGACACCCACCTGCTCCATGCATGGGAACCTGACTTCCAGCACTGCAACAAAGACTCACAGATGTTACCAAACTTTTAACCCTTTGCTGGCAGGAAGCTTACTACCCTGTTTCCCCAAAAATAAGACCTACCTTGAAAATAAGGCCTAGCATGATTTTTCAGGATTTTTGGAGGATGCTTGAAATATAAGCCCTACTCCAAAAGTAAGCCCTTGTTACCAATTCCCTGGCGCAGCTGATCTGGTCACTTGGGGGGCACAAAATAATGGGGGAAAAGATAAGACATCCCCTGAAAATAAGCCGTAATGCATCTATTGGAGCAAAAATTAATATAAGTCCATGCCTTATTTTCGGGAAAACAGGGTATCCCCTCCAGATTCAGGGAACTCACTCTCACAAGGGAAGATGAACCCCAGTCTCCCAAAAAACTTAATATGCATGTTCCACATATCTCAAAATCCATATCATGTTTTAAAACAGCTATCCACCTTGCTCCATCACAGCAAGTGGAGCAAATGATTATCCCTTTGTAGAAACACATCTCTGCACTGCTAACTTCATGGTGCATTTTAAGGCTCTCTTCCCCAGGAAAACAAGTGTTTGTTAGGATCTGAGGGACTCCTGGGTATGTATCAATACACCTTATATCTCTGGGCATGACTCACCCTCCCAAATTCCTTTTTGTTCCTAAAGATGAACATGTAATCCTACACTATTCATCACTACACTAGTAAAGGTGAGAAAGTTAATTCACTGGGGGAGATGGAATTAAATACCATTAATAAAAATACCCTATCCCATACATTGTGCAAGTGTAGGTTGATGTGTTGGTGGGAAAGTGGAAGTCCTGAGATTGAATCCAGGTGGTGAAAATTGGAGGAGTGGGTCTTCTTTGACCATCAAAAAGACCATGCTGGGGATCATGGGACCTTCATCAACAAAAGCCATATGGAATGGGGCCTATAAAAAGGAGGGAAATATTGTGAGTTTGATTGAAAAAGACGGTTGCATCCAAATGTTGACTGCATAATTTGTGACTGAATACACAAAATATAGCCTATCAGCCATATACTGCAGCTTCCTTGGTAGTTAAACTTCAGTTTCTCTGTGATCTTAGACCTGCAGGCTACTTGATACTTTATGCAATTCCAAGAAGACTGAAAAAACCCCCAGAAAGTTTATCCTGTCTCTGATGGGTCAACATACATTGTTGGTGAACTGTGCTAAGTCACCATATTCCTGACTGTTAAACCACAGCCTGAAGCATTTGAACCACACACGAAAGCATTTTTTTCACACCACCCTAACTAAACATCTATGGAATGGCTTGCCTTTTAGGCAATTGATTAAAGTTAAAAAGAATTCAACCTATAATCATGATTTTGAGAGGCAGGCAATTGTTACAACAGTACAGAACACAGGGAAATTTGGAATATACTCTGGTGGGTGTCTGGAATAAAAGTCCAAAACACAAATAGGAGACAGCCAGAATCTACAATGTAGCATGAGATAATCACCCCAGCACTGGAATACACAGCCAATGCTAATGAAATGAAAAGATTCTTTATAAGCATTAGCATCTGCTTTCTGATGTACCAGACTGTTTGGAACATCCCAGAATTGGCTTCAGAAAAGCTAATAACATCAGACAGTTGATCACCAGGTCAGGCTTTGTTCAGGAATAGTCTCAACAAGAAATAACTCAGGGGCTTTATCATTGTGGACATTGTGCTGCACTTGTAATTTGTAAATGAATATTAAGATAAATATGCACAAGATTTAAATTCACAGGATTTCACAGGATTTAAATGGACATTACAACATTTTTCCACATGTAAGACACGAGCATGTGTATATTTAATTTTATGTGCATATGGGCTCATCAATGTTGGAATAATCTGCAGAGAATTCCTCAAATATCCATAATAAATGCATGGATGTGTCATTGGCGCAGCATTTTTGTAGAGCAAAATCATACAGATCGAGATTTCAAGTTCTGTGTTCTGTAGAAGTTTTTAAAAAATATATGACAGCTAATGTTAGGAAGATTCTTTTACAGAAGTCAGATAGATTTTTTTGATTAAAAGTTGGTTCAGAATGAAGTCTCCCTTCCCCCACAGACTAGGCTGAGGTGAGTAGCTGCTCGAACTCCTCTTCCTGCCCTGAAACAAAAGCTCCCCCCACCAGTTGCAAGTGGTGCTGCACTCTGTCTGGTGTGTACCCAGGAAGAAGCACTGGGTACACTGTCCAGTTGGGTATCCAACTGGAGAGTGGCAGCAGGAGCTGGAATCTCACCATGTGATCTACAGCTCTTCATCCCTCCCCATGTGCTTGTTGCTCAGATTGGCTGGAGAGATAGACATACAGCGCAGAGTGCACTGCAAGGTGATCATGAGCCACCAGCAGCTGGGCTAGGGAGGACCAAAGTGATAACTCTGGGCTTTCCCCTTTTTCTCCTTGCAACTGGACCTTGCAACAATTTGTTGTGGTTGAGGGCACCTTTTCTCTCCACCCGCTCTAGGGAGCACAATTGGGGGGGGGAGGGCACAACTTGGAGGAGGGCACAATTTCAGTACTTGTCCCAGGCACCATTTTCTGCCAGTATGCCCCTCCCTACTGGTTGATTCCCCACTTCAAAAATGAAACTCGATTCAAACCAGTTTGGTAAGAATTGGGAGCCACTTCTCTGCCTGCTGCACCCCATCGCCAGCACCTGAGAGCTGTCCAACCTGAAAAGTGGTGGTGTGGCCAATCTAAGGGGAGCCCCCTCGTAACCCTGGACAGCCCCCCTGGTTGATGATAATGAAGAGAGAGGCACAGTCGCTCTTAAGCAAAAGAGCGTGTAAAACCAGTCAATCCTGTTTCTGCATATTCATGTCCCCCTGAATATAATAGCAAAAAGGTTGTGTGTTGTTTTTTTCAGGATGCCCCCAGGGTTAGAAAGGGAATATGAAGCTGGCTGACTGGCTAAGGGAAGGGAGAAGAGAGCGTGAGTCAGAACTCCTCTCTTTGCCTCTCGATGCTTGGGGTCCAGTGAGGAGAAAGGGTAGAGGAAAGCCCTCTAAGCCACAGGTTAAGAGACCCTTCACCCCTCTCGTCTCTTTTCCTGAGAAGCAGAAGCCATTCTCCTGCTGAATGTGCAAAGGATGTCCTCATCAAGGAGCTCATTGTTGTTCAGGGATAAACAGAACAGACGGACCCACGTCTCTGCAAAAATGCACAGAATGACTGCATAGGAACATAGCAATGGGGATACGGGGATTCAAACACGTGCCTTTGTCCATAATTGTTTAAGTGAATGCTAGGTTTACTGCTGCTTTGTGTTGTCTTTCTTTACTCAGAAAACCGGCCCCATGTCACCTCAAATCGACGTGGATCTTTGTTCCAATATTTTTTTTAAAGGGCTGCGCGCGGATTGCGCACAGTCCACTGCGTTTTGATTGGATGGGAGGCTCCACGTCACTCGCAAGGGCGGTTAGTTTGAATCCGTATTCACCCCCTGCTCCTCCCCACCGCTCCACATTCGCCTTGTGTTTTTTTTCAACAGCTCTACATTCATCCAGGTCAGGGAAAAGTACGTGCTACGGGTGAGAAGCAGCGGCGAAACCGGCTTCAACCAGAACACCGCAGGTAATTCTTCCCCAAACCTGGTTTGTTTGCTCAAGCAGCACGTGCTTTTGGGTCAGTGGGAAATTGACCAACTGATAGGGCATGTATAGAGGAAGAAACAAAAGGGACTGCATTTATCCCCCATTTCTTTTGAACCCCTAACTCAGTCTTGTGCTGCACTAAACATATGCTTGTAAACATTCTCTTTTTAATCAGTATAGCGCGGCCGCGACTAAAACGCGGCCGCCATTGCGTGAGGGCGAGGGGCCCGGCGAAGGCTCCAGGCCCGTTCGCGCATGCGCGGCCGTCCCACGCATGCGCAGAGGGCCGGGCAGCTCGGGCTCGCCCTGCGCAAGCGCAGGCGATAGGGCGGTTCTCGAGCACGCTGGTGGTTAACGCCTCCCGCGGAGGGGCGCAGAGGTTGGGCTCAAAAAGGCCCTGCCTCGTGGTCGCCGGCCCCACTCTGCAGCCGATCTTCGAGGGATTTTCGTCAAGGGATTTTTTCATCAGGATTTGTCGGGTAGGGTGGGGGGAGAGAGGGAAGGCCATGGGACGCAGCAACGTCAAGCGACAGCTGAGCTGGGCGCGGCCTTCTGCCCCCCCCCCACAATTTACCGGCAATGGCTGCAGCGCCCTAGCGGGGGCGACGGGCCACATGCCCCCAATTTCCTTATAGGCGCCGGTTGCGGGCGCATTAACGTGGCTACGGCCTCCTTGTTCTCCCCCCCCCTCTGCTCTACCGCAGTGACCCCATAGCGGTCGAGAGTCGCACGGCCGCTGGGCGCTGCATGGCGGCCTTCTGGCCCCTTCCAGTTACTGGCTGGCAGCAATCAGTGGGGCTGGCGGGCTTTGCCCCTTCCTCAAGTGGCTAATGGCCAAGGCCAGAGCGGGTAGCTTTAACGGGTCAGCTCTGCCCCCCCCTTTTTGTTCTTTCCTTGTTGTTTTGTTTTGTTACGGTGGAACAAAGGGTCAAGCTTCCCCCACTCCTCAAGGGTGGCAGTCCTGGTACGGGGGAAGGGGGACTAATTTATCACCCCCCCCATTGAGCGGGTTGGGTGGCTTCGGGACGGTCACAGTCCTCTCAGAACTCCCCCTGGCCTACGCCTCCATCCCCCGGTTTGTTCCTCTCTCAGGCCGGCCTAGGGGAGAGGATAACCCCACACTCCAATAGTTAGAGTCGGCGGGCCAAGGGCAACAGGGGTTGGCCACATTCTTTTCACAGTGATCTCGGCTTCTTACTAACGTTTTGCCTTGTTTTGGGGATCTCCATTTCCGTTCCTGTCCAGCTGGCTGAGTAGCTATTCGACGCTTTGGTCGTTGTTACCAGTGGAGGGGGTCACTATACTATAGCTTATTACAGTTTTGTAGCTCATTATCTCATTACTCCGCTGTTCGATATATCATGGCACCTGCTAAGGGAGATAAAAGGAAACCCCTAGCGAGGTGCGGGGCCAGGCTAAACGAGCCCCCAAAGTGAGAGTTACAACCTCTCGCGGGTCGGGCTCCAGCAGAACACACCTGGACCCCTCCCAGGAAGCTCTTAGGGGCCCTCCACTAGGTAGGCCCCGCTTAACAACGGCGGGAAGGCTTGCATGGCGCTGCCTAGATTCTCAGGGGTCAGGGCTGGGCAACTCCATTTCTCCATCTCACGCTAGTCTCGCCTAAGTTTAAAGGCAGCCACTAGAACTTCGGAAGCTCAGAAGCGGGTGGTAACAACCCCGGTGTCTGGGCGTGCTGTGCAGGGGGCAGCACCAGCCCCCCCCCCAGGGAACCAACCAGGGGTTTCAGATCTCAGCGCCCAGATTTTCAATGACCTGGCGAATACATTCCGGCTGCTGGGCTGCTGGGCCTCCTTCAGCCAGTGGGGCAGCGGCCTCTTTCGCAACGACATCAGCAGGCCCATCTCAGCCAGCAGGGGACCAGGGGGAGGAGGCCTTTTCACAGGAAGAAGAGGAGGAGACCGCGAGCCCATCATCGGCTGAGGAGGCCGAAGGGTCCAGCCGGGACCGCCAGCGAAGAAGCTGGCGCGATCTCACGCACGCGATCTCGGGCGGCCGCTTCTCCATCATCTTCCTCCAGTGAGTACCTCCTGGACGCAGGACTCTCCTCGGGAAGGAACATTCTGGGAGGATGTTGCAGCCATCCCATCACTTCGGCCAGGCCTGAGCGCATCGCAGGGACCGCAGGCCTGGCCAGGGCTCCACCCTCACCAGTCCCTTTAGCGTGCTAAGCCCACCAAGCATCCCTCAGGGAAACACCTCACCCGTAAGTTTAAGGATAGGGCCCTCAACGGTATTATGTGGGATATTTTTAAATTTATCCTCGCCCAGGCTTCTTCAGGTGTGTCACGGGATCCCTCCTCCACTGCCCCAAGGTCAAACGGGTGGAGAGGACCTTGATAACTGGTTACTGGGTTTTGGGGAATACATGGCATTGGTTTCGGCTGCTTACCCGCTTAGGCCTCAAGCTATGCACCCACCACAGTGTAATGTGCTACTGGCTCGCTTCTTTATAGGGGACTCTATGCTCTGAGTTACGACGAGGAGTTTCAAGTAAGATGCATCAGGATGCAGTGATGCTCGATGGGACAAGTTAACCAGGAAGCATGGACGAGCAGTTTGTCCAGCCATTTGCCCGCCCCTGGGCCACTCTTTTCAAGAAGCGGCATAATTCGGGAGGGTTCCCGCCAGGTTTCCTGGGAGTTTAACTTGGGCAGGTGCAACAGGGCAAAATGCAATTCGGAAGCACTCCTGTGAGGTTTGCCCAGCCCCACACTACATTAACTTGCACAAGAGGCCTTAAGTCCCGCCCTCTGGGAGCCCGCCCCTGCAAGGCCAAACTCCCAGGGAGGGGGGGCCGGGCCACCCTCGCCCCAGCCGCCTCATCCTAGATCAGGAGTACGGGTCCCAAACCCTGCCGCCCCGGGTCAAACTCCCCCGCATTACAGTCCCTGCTATCTGGCTACCCCAACCGCCGGTTGCCAAAATTCCTTTGGGAGGGCTTTTCTAGGGCTTACATCCCATACACTGGGCTCCTAGGGTGGCAACTGATCATGCAACCTTAAATCTGCTCCGAAATGCCCCTAGTGGTAGAAGCAAACTTAAAGTAGTGGTCACGGCCGCATGGCTGGCCCCTTCCCTCTCCCCACTCCCAAACCTGAGGATTTCTCACGCGGTGCCCAAAAGGCCCAAGGAGAGTTCCGCTTTAATTCATCATTTATCCTATCCCAAGGGCTCCTCAGTAAACGACACTACATAGAGCAGGATCTCTGTTCGGGTCTCACACGCATCGCTTGACCACGCATCAATCTGATCAGGGCTTGTGGGCCAGGGGCTCTCTCCTGGCAAAGCGCGACATACAGTCCGGGCCTTCGTTACTCCCCATACACCCAAAATGACTTTTGCCTGTTGGGCAGCACAAACCCCAGCCTGGCAATGGTTTGTCGATAAAGCTATGCCCATGGGCTGCCTCCATCAGCTATGCGAGCCTTTGAGGCCTTCTAAATTCCTTTTTTTTTTGGAATGTGGCAGCAAAGGGTCGCTTTTTCCAGTCCATTTGTCACGGTCATTACTTGGACGCATCTTCCCTCATAGTGGGGAGGCTGGCATTCCTGCAATGCCACCAAAGCGCTTCCACCACTCTTCAGGCATTGGCTGTAGAGCTATGTACCCACTGGCATGGCGGAAAAACCGAGGGCCCTTCGCACACCCCCCCACTTTCAACTGGGGATCACGCTTGAACACGCCACAGGGAGTGACATCCAGCCTCCTGCACCAGATAAGTTAGCAGCCAGTTAGGGACCTCTATTAATTCAGCTGGCGGTGGGAAATCAAAATGCACTCTGAGGGGATATCCAGAAGTTGTTAGGGCCACTCTGGAATTTTGCATGCCGCGGTGGTGGCTTCTGGCAGACCATTTTGCTCTTTCCGCCTGGGCAATTACACGCTACTAGAGGGAGTGTCCACCCCCACCACCACATACCGGCTGACCAGGGGTGCCATGGCGATCCACATGGCAGTCTGGCAGGAGTTCCTCAGCCCATTTTAACGGGACTTCCTGTGGCAGGAAATCGGGTTCACTCCTGGAGTCCACTTTGCAAGTGCATTCTGATGCCAAGTGCGGGCACAATACCGGGTTTAGTCTACTTCAGAGGGTAATGGTGGTGCTCCAACGGTGGCCGGGCTAGACTGGGTAGCGAGGGGCCTGGGAAAAGACTCCTACCTTCCTGGAATTTTTCCAATAGTGGGTGGCTTTGCCATCTGTGGCGCCTTGTGCAGTTTGCCAACAACCGCAGAGTCATCTTCTGGGTGTGACAAACTAAGCAGTGGGTCAAAGTGATCAATCGGCAATCATCTCGGGCTTCTGAGCCGGTCATGCGGCTTGTTAGGAAGTTCGTGGGTGTTGTCCTTGATCAATAACATTTCCTTTGTGGCTCCAGCACATCTCCAGGTGTGGGAGAACGACATAGCAGACGCCTCTCTCCAGGTTCCAGATGGAGAGATTCCACCGCATCACTTCCTTGGGAGCATCCTCGACCTCGGCACCCTTTCCACAGGAGCCTTCTGGGTCTCTTGGGAGGACACAATCATCACAGGAATCCTGAACTCGCTGGTTCAGCAACGGGGTAGTCCTAATTTCAGGGTGCAATCCATGCTTTCTTCCAGTTCCAACAGTCTCAGGGAGCGAAATCTCTGGCAACGAAGCTCCTCTCCTGATGTACCTTTTGGTTGTTTACAAACGCAGGGCGGGTCCTCCCAAGACCATGCGAACACACCTGGCCGCGATATCCTTCTACTGCAAAGCCTCAGGGATTCCGGACCCCACGGGATCCTTCCTGGTTAGGCAGGCCATAAAGGGTGGACCCGATATGCTCTATAGGGTCGGGACAAGCCAGCCTCCTCATTTCTTCTGAATTTGTTTCACTCCAGATAGCCGCTGACACTTCCCCGGGTGTGTGCACCGCCCCCTTGAGACTTGGCTCTCTTTAAAGCAGCCTCTTAGTTTGGCTTTTTCGGCTTTTTTCGGGCCTCGGCTGGAAATTTGTCTCCGGCTCCAGGGAGGGGTGCCAGTGATGACTTCTGTCACGCCAGGTGGGATGTCCGGATCCATGAGCGCGACTATATATAATCCACCTAAGGCGCTTATCCAAGATCGGATCAGCAGGTTGCAAAGGCACCTGCATTATCCATGCAGGCCTCCACAGCCCTCTGGCCCTTGCCTCGGTGGAAGGACATGGCGTCTTTACTTGGCAATCCGCCTGCTGGGGGGCCCTTTATTTGTCCACATTGATACGGGACTCTGCCTCGCTGGCACTAGGCTGTCACGGGCGGTGTTGAGGCTATACCTATCGGCCCTACACCCTCCCCCCCGCTGCATCCTAAGTGGGCTCCATTCCTTTCGATCGGGCAGCTGGCCCGACTCTAGCTGTGACTGGGAGCCACAGCAGGCAGAGTCATGGATCGGCCGCTGCGCTCTCTCGGCTCAGCCTACAAACATACATCAGGCCGCTTATGCACCAGTAGGGAGTTCTTCCACCCTGTGGCCTTCCACCTAACCTGCAATCTTTTGTCAGCTCTTTTAGGACACCAGCGAAGTCATTTTGGGTGGTTGGTACACAGCATCAGCTCTTCTGGGCCGGCAAGACACGCAGCCTCTTCAGTGATGGGGGGGGTCGGGACCTGGGCTTACACCACCAGTTCCAGGCTATGGTGGATCGGAAGAAGAGGTGCATGCATACTGGTCGGACCTTCCTCCCACCCCCTTCGGAGCAAGCTGAACGCTTTCAAGCTGGGTTCCCCCCCACGCCACGGTGTTGCAGCCTTCTGGAGAGAATCCTACATCCCTGCAGCGTGAAGAGCCGTTAAGCTGTTGCTACAGACAATAAAGCTAGCGACTTGGACTCCATCTCCACCACCTCAAGCTACCGAAACTACGCATCTTTCTGGTCTCACCTTTTGTTAAAGACGCTGACGCCTGAGGGTGCTCTTGGACCCGCCACGGTGGTGAATGGAGCCAGAGCGAGTGATCTGCCGGACCGCGGTCGCTGCCTTTTGTTCAGTGGTTTTGGGGGCGGGAGGTTTCACATCGGGACATTTCACCTCAGTGTAGAGTGCACTGCGCTGGACAGGGATGGGGTTCTACTTGTCACTCCCAGGGCACGGATTTGTGGTTGCATAGCCCTTAGAACAGCATTGTGTGATTGGTTGGAAGCGCATAGAGGTTAAGGCGGAACCGGGGAAGCGGGATGACCTTCGCCCGGTTCCTGTATGGTTGGGCGCATGGGACAGTGATTCACTGGCAGGGGAGCTGGGAGAGCTCTCCTGCTTTATTACACCTCATTACAGAGGTAGGGGTGAAATCGTAAGTCCACGGTTGGAACAGGCTCCCCCCCGGCTGGGCCAAGGAGCTGGCGCTCTAGTAAAGCGATGCCGGAGAAGGGGCTCCCAGTCATGTGCACCACGCCGTCTGGAATGTCCCACTCCACGCTCGGGTTTGGCTAGATTCCTCCAGCAGGCGAAGGGGCTGAAGGAACTAGCCATCCCTTCTGGGAACAGCACTCGGGCTTCGCCCAGATGCTTTGATCACCCTCCCATGCCGTTTCGCCCAATTGCCTTCCTGTATTTCCTTTCGGTTAATAAATCTCTTTGGCTATGGCCATTTGCTTTACCCACACCATATATACATACTGGTCCTGTGTTTATTCTGGTGTATCTTAGTCACTCGAGCAGGAAGCTGGCCACACTCTACATCGCCAGCGCCGGGCCAAGGACTAAAACGCCGCCGCCGCTAAGTGAGGGCTTAGGCCCGGCCGGAAGGCTCCAGGTCTGCTTCACAAGATGCGCTGGGTCAGCTACCCCGCCGCATGCCAGGGTCGTCCGGCAGCTCGGTTCCCGCCTTCGGCGCAAGCGCCAGGGGCCCCGCCAGCTGATAGGTGCGGGCGCGGCTCTCGCTGACACGCCGAGCACGCCTGGGCGTGAGGGGCTGGTGAGGCTGGGGCCTATAAAAGGCCCTGCCTCGGTCGCACGCCCCACCTTGCACGCATCTTCGAGGGATTTCACCACCCACCCATCCCTATCTTTTTGAAATGCTTTGTAAATGTTGTGTTGTTGCTCATAGCCATTTATGGTTAGGCAAAGATGGGAAGTGATTCGGCAGGGGAGCTGGGAGAGCTCCCTGTTTATTACACCTCATTAAGAGGTAGGGGTGGAACAAGTCCACGGTTGGAATGCTGGGTCTCACAAGGGTCAAGGGAGCTTGCTCCCCTAGTGAAGGATGCTGCATGGAGAAGGCCCCAGTCATGGGCACTTCTGCCGGGTCTGGAATGTCCCACTCCACGCTGGCTTGGCTAGATTCCTCCTCCAGCAGGCGGGCTGAAGGAACTAGGCCATCCCTCTGGGGAACAGCACTGGCTGCCCAGATGCTTGATCACTTCCCAGCGCGTTAAGCCAATTGCCTTCCTCCTGTATTTCTTCTCGGTTAATAAATTCCTTTTGGCTGTAGCCTATTTGTCTTAACACCCCACACCATATACATACTGTCCTGTGTTTATTCTGTGTATCTAGTCACTGAGCAGGAAGGGCCACACCTCTACACGCAATAAATGTTGGTGCTGGTAGCAGTTCCCTATTCCCCATAGACCTTCTCTGCTTTGGACATGCTATTTTACAAAGGGGACACCAGGAGGGGTGGATAGAAGCTGGCAATCAGCTGTTCCTTCATGGGTGATCCAGGCAGCAAATCATTCCTATGGTAACCAGGTGTGAGGAAGTGGGAGACACAGAGGCAAGGCCTCAGAGTTGGAAAGAAAGCTGGGAACCCTGACTCTCTCCAGTGGGAAATTCCTTTAAAGGTTAGTTATGAGGGAGAGGGAGAGGGAGAGGAGGAATTGGGAACCGATGGTAGACGGCTGAGTGGAATAAAGCCTGCATGTCAAAGCAGACCTGTTCTGCCACATCTGCCTTCTTAGATTCTGGAGGGGGTGGGAGAATAATCTCCCTGACCTTAATTCTATAAATTTAGATGTACAGATTTTCTGAATATACCCAGTTTTACTTCTGATATTACAGGATCAGTCCTTTTCAACATCATTTTTTCACACTGCCTGTGTTTAAAACAGTGGGCACTGTTTGTTTCAGCAAGTCCTAAAAATCCTTTTATGATAGAGCAACTGTTCCACACAGCTGTTTGCATTGGATTTCAGATGAACAAACACCTCAGGTAAGATAATAAACCTACTGAATTATTTAAGAGGCATCACACTTCTACTAAGCCTATGGCTAAAACATAGAGACAAAGATACACAACCTTTCCAAATCTTTCAACCTGTTTTTGGTTGAAGGCAAAAATCTTCTAGTTGATGGCAATGCTGAACATATATCATGTGATATTTACAATCTTTCTTGTGTTAAATGAGACTGAAGTGTTGCACATTTTAATTTGAAAGCCAAGAAATGACCCTCCTGTAGTATTTTTTCCCCTCTGCATTGTCAACTTCAGCTGTTTCTCGATTCTATCCATTAATGGAGAAAATGTCATCTCAGGCCAAATTGAGTCCACTTGGCACTCTATTACTGTAATCAAATTTAACTATTATTTTAGTCCATTTCAATTGTGGCATTTGCTGCCTCCCTCCACCCTCGCTACATTTACTGCATGAAATGAAGGAACATATGTTTGCTCTGCCCAGCTAGATCCACTTTGTAAATTCAAAAAGGAAGCACAAAGCTTGTGCAAATATTTGCCTTGCCCAACCACGTCTTGTCAGTGAAAGTGTCAAATAAATTAGCACATAAAAGTAGTATATATTAGCTAAAATATGTATTTATCTTACCACATTTAAGTATTATTTTAATGCCAGGAATGAGGACTCAGCTTGCTGGGGGTAAAGCGTAGACAACTGGGGAA
This sequence comes from Sphaerodactylus townsendi, assembly GCF_021028975.2. Lineage (NCBI taxonomy): Eukaryota > Metazoa > Chordata > Lepidosauria > Squamata > Sphaerodactylidae > Sphaerodactylus > Sphaerodactylus townsendi. Next base: position 119,467,954 of record NC_059428.1, read on the forward strand.
GCCAGCAGCAAACCACTTTGTAAAGAGAGTGTGCCTAGGAAATGTTATGATGTGACATCACCCCATGGGTCAGTAATGACCTGGTGCCTGCACAGAGAACTATCTGGACCATTTTAATGACACAAATAAGAACCAAAAACCTCCAGGACTGAAATCCTGTTGCCTTTTGTGGCATGTCGTTCAGCTTTGAGCTAGGGTGTGTGTGTGTCTGTGTGTGTGTGTGTGCATGCGAATAAATACTTATTTAGAAATCATGGAGGTGTTGCAGTTTATGCTCGCTGTAACCACCACCACAATATTGACCTTCTCTGTCTGACTTTCTAACCACTTTTTACATCCATTCTCAGATTCCTCAAACTTTATCTGTCTGCCTCCAGCATTTCCCTCAGACTTCCTGGAGGGAATATTGCATCTTTGGCTCCTTTTGATTGCCCAGTTTCCAGTGATGAAATTGCAAGGTAAACCGGAGAGAATCTTCAGAATAAGTTAATCAATGGTATCTGCTCATTTCACAAAACATGTTCACAAATCAATAAGGGGGAAAAAATCTTGTAAAATGATGAAATAAAAAGAAAGAAGTCTCCAGGAAGTAACAATGCTATTCACCAGGCAAAATGGCTTCCTAATTCAGTCAGCAAAAGGGGAGGAAACCCCTTTTTGAATTTTGAAATATGTGTTTTCACTCAACACAGAAGCATAAAAGCTGCTGCGGTCAGTTTCATTTTATCAACAGCTACGGTGGTCATCAAGCTTTATGTCAAACTGATGGTATGAACTTCAGTGACTTCACAATCACAAATTGCCCCAGTACCAAATAAAGACATGAGATCACAGCATTTGTTTAATCAGTTTTTTTTTAAAAAAAACAGCTGATCTACATTACCAATAATTTTATACCCTGGCTTTCTTCCTAATGGGGTCCAAAGTTATCTTACATTGGTTTCATCTCCTCCATTTTAACTTCTTGTTGATTCTGTGTCGGTTCCCACATTTATTTCCTCAAATCTTTTTAACTTTTGGCTCCCATTCTCAATTTCAGTCACTTCCACACTTTTGAACACTTGGCTAGCATCAGCTGATACTGGAAAAATAAGCAACAACAGCGCTAAGATCTTAATGTGGATAGGACTGTGTGGAAGTTCAGCCTAACATATGAATTGGGCTTTGGTGACCCCTTAGATAGAGATCTGAAAAAAAAATTCAGATCATTGTTTTAGATTCCCTGCTGAACATTAAAATCTAGAAGCAATCTTCTTAGAATCTTTCAGTAATCAACAGTGGGTCTCTATATTTTTATACAGATGTTATTTTAGGTGACAGCTCTCTTGGCCTACTTTAAAACGAAACTATTAAAGACCTTTCTGGTGTGTATTCTGCTTTTATCATACTGAGCAGGTCCCTATTGACATATTGGTTGGCCCTCTTGACCTACAAAGGGTTTCTAATCAGAAGAGAAAAAATGCTACTGACACATCGTATATCTGTGAAAAGCCTTATAAATTTAGAGCTTGTTTTTCTGTGGAAAGCACTTGTTGACACAGGTTCATGTCCTTGTTCACACAGCTGCTGTCCCTATTGACACTTGTATTGCCCTTGCTGAAAAAATAGCAACCTTTATTTGGCCAGGGAATATAAAGAAGAATGTTCTGTTTTGCCATTAAAGGGAAGTAAAAATGCATAATTCAGAACACTGGAATGAGATCTTCCCATGTGCCATCTCAGCTGCCCTCATCAACCTTTAGCAATGGACCTTTCTTATTCTATTTCTGCCACTTAGGGATTTTCAAATATTCTCTTTTAATGTTTCTTTTTATGTTGCTGTCGTGAAGTCCTATTTATTGCTCATAAGTCCTATTCCTATTCATTTAAGTCCTATTCATTGCTCATATCCCTGTACACTTGGTTTTAACAGTATTTTAATGTGTTTTTGTACCGTTTTATGCCATGTTAGCACCATTTAGCTAGCGAAACAAGGCAAAAATAACACTGAAAATGTGAACAGCAAAAATTCAACATGAACAGAAAATGTCACTGAAATACTCAAAGGATTGATTCACACAACTTAATTTGAAGCAGGGATTTTTTAAACAAGTTAGGTAAATTTGGTAAAACCCCTTCTGCCAATGAGACTAATTCAGATGAAAGCCACAATGTCTAACTAAAGTAAATTGGGAGTTGAAGGTTAATTGTATGATCCAAAACGTTGGGGGGGGGGGGTGGGTCCTAAAGCTGCACTGGAAGTCGTGGAATGGTTCCACTGGTTTCTGGCATGCAAATTGGCATGGACACTGATGCCATGGAACTTATCCTGGCAGCCAGTCACCACAGCACCCAAACCCAGAAGCTGCTACCACAAATCCCTGCACCAGTGTGGAGAGGGACATTCTGGGAACATTCCCAGATGGGGAGCTGACTTCCAATTCACTTTCGGCCTAGAAATACCCCATCACAGCAGCGCAGACTTATGCCACGCAAAATGGTGGTATAAGTTGTTTGAGATAATGGGCTACCTGAAGAGAAGTGAAAGTTTTCTCCCTCTCTGGCACTCATGCCACTGATTCCCTTTTTGGAAACCGTGCTGTGGCTCTTTCCACAGCCACCACTCTACTCTCCTCACCTTTGGATTGGTCTGTAAGTGCATTTAAGAGACAGGCCCATCCAACAGGATGGCTGGCTGGCTGCAGCACCATGGCACCATGGCACCATAACCACTGTCACTCCCAATGAGGCTTCTTGATGGCATGGGGAGGCTTACAATGCAAAAAAAGTATCCCCACTGCTGGTAAGCCCATGGGACCAACAGGACTTATGCCACAAAAAGGGTGGTGTAAGTCTGAAGGGTGGTGTGCTGTGCTCCCAGTCCCAGCTCACAATCCCTAAAGGGAGCCAAGTAACATCAACTCTGCCACAGGGAATGCCCTGCACCCCTGCCGACACTGGTGTCTGATCAGGATGCCAGCACAGCCCCACCACAGCCTACACTTCCAAGTTTTGCAGAGGCAGACTGAAGGATGGGTGGCCACTGGAGCATCTGCCAGAGTAAGGGCTTTGGGGAAGGCAAATATGCCAGCACAAAGCTGTGCTGCTCCCTAAAGCCCTTTCCCCCCACCCCTTCAAATGGGCTGTCAAACAGCTAAAGTGTTTTGAATTGATTAACCTACTGCCTCTTAACTGGTTAAAAATTGCTGGTGAATATAATCTCAATATTTCAAGAATTCAAATAATTGTGAGTGAACTTCCAATTTAATAAACAAAGTTCCTACTCTTTTTTTAGAGAAGATGTTGGTATTGATTCACCCAAAGTTTGTCCAGAAACTCAATGAAAGCAGTAGTATTAAAATTCCTCCCTTTCAGAGACTCCAGTGTCCAAATTGGGAATCTCAGAATTAGAGGATGAAACAACCTTCAGAACACTCCAGTTTCAAAAGGGTGCATATCTGCAGTGTGAATCCCTGGAACTGGCTGATAATATGAAGTCTTTGGCTTGAGAATACTGAAGTTTGATTTGCCTGACCTTCTGTCTTGTCTGGGCAGCAGATGTGTTTTACCCTTGATGCACTCCAATCTTTTGAAGCTCAGACCTACCAACCTCAGGAATGCTGAGCTGAAGAACATACCTTCCAGATCTGTGTTGGGTACAGTCAACCAAGACCCAACCTGATTATGACTGTCAAGATCTTCAATATATGCTTTTGAACCCAGGTTACAGATATGCACTTGGATTAAAATATCATCCCAATGTAAACAGGTGTGTCTTCTAATGGATAAAAATTTGCTCTCACCAATGAACATCAATCCCACCCTACCCCAATTAATCAACTAAAGCTTCAGTTGATTAATCTACCAATTAAAGTTTGTATCATCACGGTCTGTAAATGAATTTGTTTGTGCAACTTAGATGTGTAATTGTCTTACAGTCTGCAATGGAAAAATACACTACTGAAGCAGATGCTTGAAGCACCTGGATAGAAGATATTGTAGGCATCATTGCTCGGCAAGCAATAAGCTGAAGTCAGCAAACTCCAAAGGCTCGATCAGCTAAATGAGGCAAAACACCAACAGCTATGACCAGGACAAGAGACAGATGTCCAGGTGAAAAAGTTAGGAGCTCTGGCTGTGAGGTAAGTATCCATGAGAGATATTCCTGGTAATGAACTGAACCAGCAATTCCAGTACTAAAAATGCATTGAGATGATACAGATACTGCAGGAGGTGGATCTCAAAGTACCCGAACTCAGAAGGAATTGAGGCAGAATTATAAATGACTGTGAAGCAGGGCAAAACCCCTGCTGAACAACAGCAACAAAAACCTAAGTGAGGCATATAAAAATAGTCATAAAACATCTTAAACAGGTGTGCAGATAAGAGGTTGTAAAATTGCAAACTGAGGGGGAGGAAATTTCCATGTAAGAGATTGTTAAGTTGCAAACTGAGAGGGGGAAGAAAATTTCCATGTAGATAGCTGATTCTAGCAGCTATCAAAAATATAGGGTAGTGCCATGAATTAAACAAACTAATTCGTGCATCTTACCAACAATTCAAGAGATTTAGAAATCCTGTGTCGCGCAATCAGCTAGTTCAATATAAAACTACTCTTCATTCTTTAATGAAAGAGAAACAGGTTCAGTATGCGCAGAATCAGTGGGATCGCTTATATCAAGCTGTAATCTCCAATGACTTAAGACAGTTTTGGGCCTTGACAAACAGACTTGACTCCAATAAAATGAGGGCGTTTTCTTCCATTCTCCCTGAGGTTTGGATAGATCATTTTGCGAAGCTGTTCCAAAAGGAAGAGACCAGTAACATTTATCATCCATCTCCATCATTAGATGATTCCAAATGGCCTCCTGTTACAACTCAGGAAATCATGGATCTAATAACTGAATTGAAACCCCGTAAAGCCTCTGGCCCAGATATAATTTCCCCAGAGATACTGAAGTTGCATATAGAGTGGTGGGCACCCCTTTTGGCCAATCTATTCACCCAAATCAATGACTCAGGCCTCATTCCTAAGCCTTGGCTATCTGCAGTCATTGTACCTATTTATAAAAAAAGGTGACCCATCGGATCCTGCCAACTTCCGCCCAATTAGTTTGACATCAGTCATTGGGAAAATATATGCTAAGACACTTCTATCCAAACTACAGGCCTGACGATTCATCAGAACATCATTGGCCCAGAGCAAATAGGCTTCACGAGGGGAAATCCACGTTAGACCATGCTATGCTTCACAGCATTTGGTTAATAAATACTCCAAAAGTCCAAGAAGCAAACTTTATGCTGCCTTCATTGATTTGAAGGCAGCTTTTGACACAGTCTCTAGAGAACGTCTTTGGAATAAATTGGCTATACAAGGAATAGACAATAAACTTCTTTTTCTAATCAGGCAACTTTATACCAACACAAACTGCAGAGTTAAGTGCTCACGTGAAGGTCTCATGACTGATTCTATTTCTACCTTTAAAGGTGTGAGGCAAGGCTGTGTGTTAGCACCAACCCTTTTCAATTTATTTTGAGTGACCTTCCATCAGCCTTATTGGAAATTAATAACCATGCCCCTAAATTAGGCTCAAGGCATATTCCAATACTTCTATATGCTGATGATACCATCCTTCTATCTCGCTCAAAAGTTGGACTTAGTCGACTGCTGAATAGATGTGGGCAGTACTGTACAGATAACGGACTAGTCATCAATTATCAAAAGACCAAGATTTTGATCTTTGCCAAACAATACAAAAAACATAACTGGGCGATTAATAAAGTGCCAGTGGAGCAGGTTAACCAATACAAATATCTTGGAATTACATTTTCTTATAACCTCTCCTGGTTACCCCACAAAAAAGCTGCTATTGCAGGTGCTACCATCAGTTATTCTGCCATTGCACGCTTCTTTTTATCGAAAGCGCCACCCCCTTGTCCCATCGGCGTTAAAAATCTTTAACTCTAAGATAGAAGCGCAGTTACTTTATGGAGTACCTATCTGGCTCCAAGCAGTTGATGACTCCTTGAATACTGTCCAATCCAAATTTTTCCGTAAAATTATGGGCCTGCCAAATTGTGTACCGTATGCGGCCCTCTGTTTAGAACTGGGCCAAAATTCATTAGTTTATAGGGCTTGGTTGAGAGCTTTTAAATTTTGGCTTCGCCTGCCATTTCTCGTATGATGAGCACTCGCTGATTCACCTACTTTTGTCTGATACTCAGGCTAATCCATGGTTCTCTCTGATCGAAAGAAAGATTGAATCACTTGGTATATCTCTCGACTCGCTTTTCCCGTTATCTAGTTCAGAATCCTACAACTTGTTAAAACAAAAATTGTTGGAAAGCGAATGGATTAATTTATTTAGGGCTGCTATGAAAACTTGTTCACCCTTACATCTTTCAATACCCCTATATCAAAACAGGATGGCTCCCTATTTGTATTTTTTGACTAATCCAATGCAGAGAAGAGCCCTCACACTTGCTCGCTTCAATGTTTTCCCCTCCGCTTTATTGCGTGGTAGATTTAACAACTTGGAAATGAGCGAAAGGGTATGCTCTTGTGGTGAACAACAAATTGAAACATTGGCACATCAACTGCTTTGCTGCCCTAAATCTGCTAATATCAGATCAAAATATTCCAACATTCTTTCTAGGATACCTAGTGAAATGGAAGAATCAAGTAGACTTCCTTTTCTTCTGGACAATTCTGACAATGAAACTTGTGAATTGGTTGCACAATTTTTACTGGAGGTGATGCACAATCAATAATTTATATTTTATCTTAAACCTTTGTATTTGTATACCTTTTATCTTAAACCTTTGTATTTGTATATCTTTTATCTCAGGTTTTTTATTGTGCTATGATTATTGTTATGCCAAATAAAGGCTTATTATTAAAAAAATATAGGGTAAATCTATTTAATTTTTAAATGAAATTTAGGACTGTGCATTTCAGCAAAAGCTGAACAGAAAAAATACCTTATCTGCATTTTTCAGGTTTTTTTCACCCACCCCAAAAGATGGCAGTTTAATGGGATCTGAAAAGCAGATTCTGAATTTATCATGATTCAGGCCACTTCAGACCCACTTCCAATACTGCTATCTCCCAGATCCACAAAGACTTGGAGGAAACAATAATTTTTTTCAGGTTCAGGTTTAATAGACCCATTTACATGGTCAACCATGGCTTGAGGGTACTGGGGATTTCACAGAGAAAGAAGGGTCATGTGCAGCTAGTTCTGAGCCAGCAGAAGGCAGTCAGCTGGACAGAGATGTACAGGCAGACCTGGGCACAGAATCCCACTCCAGCCCTAAGTTAGCAGATGGAAGACAGGTGGATGCTCTCCAGGATCACCCGCTATAATGGACTGCAGAGGAAGTTTTTTTTTTTTTAAAGAAAAACAGTGTTGGTTTGTCAGGGGCCAGTGTGTGTTACAGAGTGGAGAATAAATGCCTTGGAACAGAGAAAGCAATTTATTGGACAGATTACTCTACATTCTGATTCATTAAACAAATTGATGACAGAGAGGGATGAAGATAACTCCATGACAAGACCAATTTGAGAGGCTTTTGGATTTCAGAATTCCTTGAGTAAAGAACCTCCTGCTTCATCTGTGTTCTAAACATATATCTTAGGAGAGTAGTTTAATTCTACTGTGACAGCTGGTGCTGTGTGGAAGCAATATTATACACAGACTGAGAGAACTGGTGGAGTGTTATTGGGGGTCCAAGCTGAGGTGACCATGTGTATAATAGATCTTCCAGAGAGGGAAGAAGAATTCATGGCACCAGTTGGTCTGTTGTATTGGGTTTTAGAGAGAGAGAGAGAGAGAGAGATCACACTGAGGTCACTGTTGTTTTTTCTCCCCCTTAATTTTTACCCAGATGTTCTCAACCTAGTTCCCAGGATTTAAGTCATGGACCTGTTCACAGGTATAATAATCCCTGACATATAGTGTTCCTCCTTCTCCTTTCCTAGTTGATCTATTTTTCTGGACTAGGTTGTACCCCTCAATTATTACATTCCAGTCATGAGACTAGTCATGAGATTCATCTCATCAGGTTTCAGTTATGCCTATTATATTATATTTATTATGCCATGTTAAGAGTTCCAGTTCATCCTGCTTATTACCCATGCTTTGTGCATTAGTGTAGAGACGTCTAAGGCCTTGGTTCATGCCCTTGGTTCAGGTTTTATACCTCTCACTGCTGGGTTTTTTAACTATTCGCTCTGCCACCGTGAGCCCTTCACGGATGGGCAGGGTAGAAATAAAAATAAAAATAAATAACCTTCAGCCAATACTCTCCAGTACTAGGTGAACTCCTTCCCACTTTAATATTATCTCCCTCCCTAAACTCACTCAGTTTAAAGCCTTCCTGGTACAGTTTGTCAATCTCCAGAGCAAAAATGCTCTTTCACTTGAAATGTTTTGCTTAGCTTCTTGAGCCAAGTGTTAACTTGCCTAATTCCTTTCTCCCCCTCTCCCCCTAGTTTTAGCTTTCAATTTATGTATTATGTATTATGTTTTAGCTTTCAATTTATTCATAATTTCATTTTCATTATCTGTTTGGTGACTGAATTCTCTGTTGATAGAATTGTATTATTATGCCAATAAAGGTTGTTGAGTTGCTTAGCTTCTCATAAACAACAGTGATCAGTACATCTGTCAGAGCTGTCACACACATATCATCAACATAAATAATGACAATCACTTGCTCTTTACCTTGTCCTTTAGCATATACACTCCTTGTGAATCCCAGTTTACATAACCCATCATGCAAACAATGGTTCAAGCAGCCTGAAGCAGACCATATAAAGATTTGCGTAGCTTATATACTTTACCATCACCAATTGATTAATCATGTGCTGGTTTCATGTAAACATCCTCAGTTAAAGGAGCATGAAGATAAGCACAATGAAAATCAAAGTGTTTCATCAACCAAGCTTTTTGTCATGATTAGTCTCATGGACTCAGACTAATATGTCTGTTCATAATTCTCCAAGTATTGTTGACCAAAGCCTTGTGTTACCAATCGGGCTTTGTATTTAGCAATCCCATCTGGAAGAGGTTTATTTTTGTAAACCCACCAAGACCCAATCACTTTTTGATTGTCTGGTTGATCTACCACCTCAAACACATTTTGCTGCATTAAAGACTCATGTTCATAATCCATAGCAGCAATCCAATGCTCTTGTTCAGCAGAAGGTCTGGTCACCATCTCCTGGAAACTTTGTGGCTCCACCCAGGTCTGACAAATTCTGACTACTTGTGTAGACTCATACTTTGCGGAGGCACCCCTTTATTTTCCCCGTTTGACCTTCTGGGAAAATCCACACATGTAAGTTTCTCTTCCTCTTTGTCAGAATCTGAACCGCTCTCCTCCTCCCTCTCCGTCTTCATTCTAGGAATGTGTGAGTGACCTTGAGTGGGGGAGGTTGGTGCATTCTGGCTACTAACCACAGCACCTGCTGGCTGTTCAGACAAGGAAGGCAGAAAAACCTCTGAATTGGCATGGGCATGTTCCCAACCTGAATGCCATTCAAAATTGGCACTTCTTGAGATTACAATTTTTCCATACCCTAAGCTGAATCTGAAGCCTTTCACATATTCAGCATAGCCCACGAATCTCAACCTTTGATACCTTGATTTTTCTTTTAACTTCTGTGCACTGGGAATTAGCACATTAGCGAAACTCCCAAACTGAGGTATTTTAAACGAGGGCTTTTCCCCGAACAACATGAAATGTGGGGTTTGGCTAATACTGGAGCTCCATAAACAATTGATAACATGTGTAGCAGCACAAACAGCTTCCCCCCCAATAGTGAAAAGAAAGTTTAGCATTCTGAATCATACAATCATGCATTACTTGAACCCCCAAATGTCTCTCCGAGATCCCATTCTCCAGAGGAGTGTAAGGGTTGGCCTTTCTATGTACAATCTCCTTGGTTGCCACCAGGACTGGAAATTGTTGCTCATGAACTCCCCCCCCCCACGGTCAGTCTGTACACTAGCCACTTTGGGAGAAATTTTCTTTCTATCATGGCAACCCAGTTCTTAAATTTCTCACATGCCTCTGACTTGGACTTCAGCAGTAGACAATATATCAGCTGTACTCATCAATAATCAACAGAAGGTAGTGAACACCCCCTTGGCTGGGTGTGAAAGGACCTGCCAGATCCGCATGTACCAAGGCAAACGGTCTCTCTGATTGCCTTTTGCTTACTTTTAGTACAGGATATGCCTTCACCTTGCTACAGGCAGAACACTCCAGATAATGCTTACAGGATTTTACTTGTATGTCACAGACTTTAGCTAGCTGCTTAATTGTTGACCATCCTGCATGACCAAGTACACGGTGTAACTCGTGCACACAGTTATCGTGTAAAGGCTTGTTAGACAAATTGGGCAGTTGTTTTACACTCCCACTACCCTAGGGAATCATGTGATACAATATATCTCTCAGTTGCCCTTTTGCACATGATAACATGTGTAGCAGCACAAACAGCTGGATGTCTTCTTCCCAAGGGCAATGAGGATGATTGAAGGATTGGAGCACCTTCCTTATGAGGAGAGGCTGCAGCGTTTGGGACTCTTTAGTTTGGAGAGGAGACGTCTGAGGTGGGATATGATTGAAGTCTATAAAATTATGCATGGGGCAGAAAATGTTGACCGAGAGAAATTTTTCTCTCTTTCTCACAATACTAGAACCAGGGGACATTCATTGAAAATGCTGGGGGTAAGAATTAGGACTAATAAAAGGAAACACTTATTCACGCAACGTGTGATTGGTGTTTGGAATATGCTGCCACAGGAGGTGGTGATGGCCACTAACCTGGATAGCTTTAAAAAGGGCTTGGACAGATTTATGGAGGAGAAGTCGATCTATGGCTACCAATCTTGATCCTCCTTGATCTCAGATTGCAAATGCCTTAACAGACCAGGTGCTCAGGAGCAGCAGCAGCAGAAGGCCATTGCTTTCACATCCTGCCTGTGAGCTCCCAAAGGCACCTGGTGGGCCACTGCGAGTAGCAGAGTGCTGGACTAGATGGACTCTGGTCTGATCCAGCAGGCCAGTTCTTATGTTCATGTAACATTTTTCTTATTTACACAGCACATGCCATTTTTGAATTCAACATTGTACCCTCCTGAGTAAGACAGAAGAAGTAGTCCTATTCTGCAAGCTGTGGCAGTGAGTGGCAGTTAATTCAGATTGGTTGGGTGATTAAACAGAATCCCCACCTCCAACAGCCTAAGGTAAACACACAGCCGACAACAAAGGAACCTCTCACACAGACAAAAGCTTCCTCAAGCCCTTAAAAACAAACACACAAGCCCTCAAAAACACACCTGCCAGATAAGGATTGAGCTTTAAGGATAACACACACACACATACAAAAAAAAACCAGAGCTCATATTTTTCTCATTATCACCTAGGCCCAAATTTAACCCTTTGAACTTTAATTTTCTATGGAGAAACCCAGTGCACTGGTATGCACAAACACAAAAAAATTGTGTGACGGGGAAAAAAATCCTTTCAGGTTGATGACTAGCCCCAGAAATCTGCCATAGCAAGGTATAACGATGCATGTATTGGGCTTTTGTTAGGACTACAATTGTGCACTTGCTGGTCATGGTGTGATACGTTTTTGCTTTGAGGAGAAAAAAGGAAACTTATACATCTCATGGACTTGGAAGATAGCTAGCTATATGACTATGAGTTTGCAGTTCTACTGGTGGAGCAGAACAAGGCATTATATATTTTAAGCATTCTGAAAGAGCATAGGCTTCCAAGGTGTACAATACAAAAGTCTGGAGAGGGATAATAGGGAGCAACATAGTTTTCTAACCATTTCTTCCACAAGTCATGCTACAATAATTACCAAGTTAATTTCATCCATGCCTAAGCAAACCGGATTGCATTACACCATTTCACAAATTATTTAAAGTTTGAAAGTATGAGCATGAGGAGTGCTTAGAGCCTGGGGAATTGTGGGTAAACATTTTTTTTAATTTCTAAATCTATATTATAAAAAAGCTATGAGATTCAAAGCACACAGCACTATGCTTGTAATGTTAGCCCAATTGTCATTTTTCAGCTGCAAAGCATCCTGAAAAGGTAGCATTTTGGACTAGGCATGATTGGAGAGAAATGCTTAATTTCCCATCACCTATTGCTTGTTCACTAACTCTACCCCCCACTTGGTGGTCTGCCTTGTAATAATTAGTTTTGGGAATTAGAAGCTAGAAAACTGCTTAGTAAGAGGTGAGCAACAGCAGGATTTTCCTCCAGTGAATACCAGGATCCTTCTTAAGAGTCTGGACCTAGAAATAACAAGAAAAACTATAACAAAAGAAAGGGGGCTATTGAAAAAAAAATTAAAATATATATGAGTGTTGCAAGCAAACAAAGCCTAAGAAAATAAAGATTAGAGTAAGGGTTACAAAGAAGGAATTGGTTTGGGATGATCCAGAAGACCAAGGAACAGAAAACAATGCATGGCCCGTGCATATTGACTTGGAGAGAAGGGCAACATTGGGTGTATGGAGAGAACACACACACACACACACACACACACACACACACACACATGTAGTTTACTTCCTAATTTGTAGGTTGAAATACATCCTAAGGCAGTGATGATGAGTCTGCCTCATGAGAACAATATACTGATGAGATTTAGCAGAGTGTGCTTTGTGTTCTTGGAGACTTCCCAGGGGTGGTCTCCTGTCTTAACAAGAAAGACAATTAAGTAGCAAGGGGTGTACCCAATACTTTAGGGAATGCTTTCAATGTGAGGCAAAATATTGATGGTCTTCTCTATTGAGATATGAGTGCTGCAAGGGGTATGTTAATAATAGCTCTAATCAAGGGGTATTTTCAGAGGGGAAAGATTACTTCAGTCCCAATTGAATTAGTAATGTCTGGCAGGAAACCCATTATTCAATTGTATTCAATTAAAGGTTGGGGAGGAATGATGAGGTTAGCGTTTGAGTCAACCCTCCTTAGGTGCCTGCTGTCCTCTGTCTGGACTCCATTTTGTTACTGCTGGAGACATACAGAACCAAATTTTTGCTAAGTACACAATCTCATAACTGTCCCTTAGGATCATGGGAGTAGTCTGATCACTAACACACACACACACACACACACACACACACACACACACACACACACACACACACACACACACACACACACACACACACACACACACACGAAACTGTTACACAGACTTTTTTTGCCTTCAAGTCACATCTGACTTATGGCAACCCTGTAGGGCTTTCAGTGCAAGAATTTAGAGGTGGTTTGCCATTACCTGCCTTCATGTTATGACCCTTGTATTCCTTGGAGGTCTCCCACCCAAATACTAGTCAGGGCAGGTGCTGAGAGTGTGTTACTGGCCCAAGGTCACCCAGCAAGCTTCTATGGTGCAAGCTGGAATCCTAGTCCATCTCCTTAACCACTATACTAGGCTGTCTTTTTCTTACATTGATGTTAGACATGGTGAAATGATAAACCATAATTTCATGTTTCCATGAACATTGGAAAACAGATTCGCAACAAGGGATGAAGTTCTCCTGGATATGTTCATGTCTAAATGGCAAAAAAGTGTGTTTTAAGCAGGAATGCTGAGAATTTCAACATGATTATTATATTTTGGATCTGCATCTCCCATGGACAACCTGAAGCTGGTGACCAATTTTGTTTTTCTAGCTTCCTTTTTTGATGAACTATGCCTGACATAAACAAATAAGCTTAGCTTCCAGTGTAAATATTATAAAAAAAGCTATTATAAAAATATTATAAAAAAAGGAGCAGCAGTGGCATAGGAGGTTAAGAGCTCGTGTATCTAATCTGGAGGGACCGGGTTTGCTTCCCAGCTCTTCCGCCTGAGCTGGGGAGGCTTATCTGGGGAATTCAGATTAGCCTGTGCACTCCCACACACTCCCACTGGGTGACCTTGGGCTAGTCACAGCTTCTCAGAGCTCTCTCAGCCCCACCTACCTCACAGGGTGTTTGTTGTGAGGGGGGAAGGGCAAGGAGATTGTAAGCCCCTTTGAGTCTCCTGCAGGAGAGAAAGGGGGGATATAAATCCAAACTCTTCCTCTTCTAAATAGAATGGAGGTGGGCATTTCTTGAAATACTGTTGGCTAGGATGATCTGATGCCCTTCATTTCTAGCAAAGCAACTCCAGTTTTGAAGTTCTTAGCTTTATTTTCTGGAGAACTGTGCCTGTCTCAGACAGAATACAGTGTGAATCCTTACTAATAAATATAAGTTTTTAACTAATCCTAGATCTGTTCTGCATGCACAGTTTACCACAGATTTGCATTTTGGAAACATTTTCTATGAAATCATTCTGCATACCTCCTTTCTCCCCATTGTTTTAACACACACACACACACACACACCCATCTCTTCAATTGCATTTATTCCACACACTACTGCTGAAATTGTATTATTCTTGATGATGGTGAGATGTCATCTTTGATGCAGACAAACAACCTTCCCCATCATATTTTTTCTTTTCCACAAGTGCTCTAGTGCTACTGCACAGTTACATTTTGAAGCTGCAGTTAAAGTGCTAATGACAAAAATAGTGGAAAAATGTTTCCAGAAACAAATGGACAAAAAAAACCCATTGCAGAATTAAAAATAAAATAAAACCAGTATCATTTGGCAGCGAGTTGTAAACGATTCGTAGAAAAAAGACCCTACTCATTTTAATTTGAAGTGCAATTTATTTCAGTAAATCTGCAAGGAAATGCAGCCCAAACCTCTCTCTAGTGAGGTTCAAGCTGAAAATATATTGAATTAAATGTGGGCTGTTGTGAGGGGAAAACCCTTCACGCATGGTCAAAGATGCACATTGCTGAGAGATCTCATTGGAATGTGTGAAGCATTGAAGGTCACCCAAGCAATTAAAAATAATGAGGATCCTGCATAGGCATTTAAACCACCTACTACAATAAATATGTTTCAGATTTATGATAATAGAATCTTCTTGTTTTACGGTTCTCAGAGGATCCAAAACAACTTTGGGGACTTTTCAGCAGATGATCTTATAAATGGATATGAAAAGAAAATTTGTAACTAAAAAGAAGTTAAAAATATGGTAGGTGGAATCCAACCTGGCAGTTCCTGTGCTGATGGGTCCCTTGCCATTACCCAAAAAGTTTTGCTCAGCATTATGGGATTTACACAGAAAAAAACCATGTGGGATGGGGTATTGTATAGTAAGAAGGAAAAACTGGTGCGGGCTTCTTGGCAAAACAACAAAAAGTCTCGTCACTGCCAAAAAGTCCTCAATTGGGCTCTATGAGCTTATGCTACCCAAAAGGGTGGCATAAGCCCAAATCACTGCTGCCGGCATTCCAGCAGACAAATGCCAGATAGAAGCTGAGTAATGTTGGCTCCACCCCCAGTCACAGCTTCAGAATATCCCCACTGTGCTAATAGAGACAGCAGGGGTGCAGGAGTGACGGTGCGGCACTTTGCACTGCGTCTGCCTAACATGGAGGGCCACAGCTGCCACTCTCCAGTGGATTTGTCCCTCCACTGGGGTAAGTGCCCTGGGGAGGGCAAATCCACTAGTGCAGACATCACCCTTTACCCTGGATTGGGCTTTAAGCTACAAAGAATACCAAGGCACAACTTGCCCATTAGCTGGTAACATACAAAGCAGTGAAGTATGTGAAAACATCCACACAGGAAAATATGTGAAAGGTGCTATGCAGACAGATGCTAGACTAAATGTTGCAAATGATACAGGCACAGGCCTCATCAACATGCTGTCCAATTAAGTTTGTAAGAAAATGGCAAGGCTACCTGATGAGGGATTTGACTCATGTGTAAATAAGCAGTTTCATCAGGGAAAGTCTGAATGATGATTACGTTTCTTGTGAAGTTCACAGCGGCCCTGATAAGGATGTAGGCCTGACTTTACCAGCAGCTGCAATTTACTGTATAATTTGGTTGTAACTCAGCAACAGGAGATATACAAGAATCTGTAGTAATAAAAGGAAGCACCCGCTGTCTGTCTGAGGCAGGCACAGTTCTTCAGAAAATAAAGCTAGGAACTTCAAAATTGGCCACCTGCTTCCGGATGATTGTAGGAGCTGCTCTGCCAGAAATGAAGGTGATCAGATCGTCCAAACCAATGATATTTCAAGAAATGCCCCACCTCCATGCTATTTACACTGGAAACTAAGTTTAGTTATTTATGGCAGGCATAAATCATCCAAAAAAGAAGCTAGAGTCACAAAATTGGTCACCAGCTTCAGGATGATCATGGGAGCTGCAGATCCAAAATATCCTTAGATTAGCTCCAGAAAATACCATCTCCTCTGTGACAAGTATCTCCTTCTCACATCCAGTGTGGCATAGTGGCTAGAGTGTCTAATTAGGATGTAGAGGACCCAAATTTGACTCCCACCTCTGCCTAGGGCTGCCAGTTCTGGGTTAGGAAATACCTGGAGATTTTGGAGGTGGAGTCTGAGAAGGGGAAGCATCTCAGCAGTGTATAGTGCCATAGAATCTACCGTGCAAAAAAGTCATTTTCTTCATGGAAACTCATCTCTGTCATTTGGAGATCAATTGTAGTAGTAGGAAATCTCCAGGTACCACCTGAGGATTGGCAACTTTTTCTCTTCCAGATAAACTTGCTTAGTGTTAGGTCTTGGCACAATGAACAATAAATTGACTCTGGATATAAAATCGGAAATCTTTATTGGATTGGCAACAAGGACTCAAGTTGCAGGAAGCCCGTTCTGGAGATCCTGGTTTTTGCAGGCACAATTATTCCCCTCCCATCTTCCCACAGATTAGCAGAACAACAAGGTGTGAAAAGCTTTGTCATGGAGTGCTGTGTGTTTTAAGGCCAAAGCGATAGTCTTCTGCCCAAAGCTGCCGCGCCTTCCTCCCTTCTTCCCAAGACTCCAGGTGAGGCCACCTGGTTAGGTAAAGTACTAAGCACAGAGATTTAGAACAAAAGGCCTATTAACATATGACAGATAGATACATTAAAGAATGCCCAGGTGTGCCCTTGAGCTCTGGATGGTTCATCCCCAGGAGGGGCAGATGTCATTCCTGACACTTGGTAATCATGGGCCAGTCACACACTCTCAACATAACCTATCTCACAGAGTTGTTGTAGGATAAGACTTGATGTATGCTGATTTGTGTTCCCATGGGAAGAAAGGAATCACAGGGAGGGTGGAAACTATTGTTCCATTCACAAAATAAAAGGGGTTAAACTCAGGGGGTAGTACATTTTCCAGAGCTGTTTTGGCCTACTGTCATACCGTCATCCTAACAAAATCTGGCCAACTATGTTTGATGCTTGAGGTCCCTATTGTAGGGAAAGGTGGAGTATGAACTTCGTTAGAAATCAAATTTTGCCTACAGTTCACTAGCAAAACCATAGCAATGTCAGATAAAGCTGTTGCTTCATGAGGTATTGCTGCAGCTCCTTTGGCAGGTAGCAGAACTGTTCATTCAGTATTCAAACTACCATCAATTTTTTTTAAGCTTTAGTACTTGCAAGCAGAGCAAGTGGAAGTACCTCTAGTGTGTGTGTTTGTGTGTATGTATGTGCGTGTGTGTGTGTATAATTGAATGTAACACACTGAGCAATTCAGCAAACAACATTTTCTTTTGTAAGTAATATTTGGAATCACTGTATGAATATTATGCACAGTGTGTGCTTGATATTCATTCTCTGTGCATAATGTCACACAGAAACAGAGAAAAGGTGAACTCTGTGTAAATTGTAGAAAATGTAATTTCAAACATACAATGAATGTGCATGTTTTTGTGTAAGTTTTTGTGCATGTGATCTCTTTTTTAGACCTCATCCACTGTGCTTTATATTTTATTAATTATAACACAAAAGCATAATGTAATTAAATTCTACCTTAGTTATAATGTTTACAAATAACAATCCAAACACATATTTCCTTGACCATAATGTGCATCAATACCATTCTTTACAAAGACTGGATACGTGATTAACATCACATTTTTCTGAATGCCAGTTATGATTGCTGTGGAATAATAATACACCTTTTGAGCTTCAGGAAATTATTTCGTGAGGCATATTTGAGTTACTCGTTAATTTATCTGTGGAACAAAATTGCAGCTGCAGTGACAATTGAAAACATCTGCAGTAACAAGTTCAGTTGAAAAATCTCTGAAAATGCTAACTACCGGCAATATTTTGACAGCTACAATTGAGACATTGTACCAATGAATATTAACCATGATATGGGGAGGAGTGGGGAATCAGTTAGCACCTGCTATAAGGAAGCTAGAGGGAATTCAAATGTGAGCTACTAAGTTCTCTGAAAATTGTGGTTTTCTGCTTTATCTCATAGCTCCTAAATTATAATTAATATTAAGGTTGCCAACAAAACTTTGCTGAAAGTGAAATTTGAAGTGGTTTGGAAGGATGCTTTTGAGGCAACCTGTCTCAGTAATTCAAAGGAAAATGAAAAACCCCCTGCGGTTACTTTGCTCAACACTTCACATATATCTTTCACATCCATTCCAACTTGGACTGTACATTTGGAGTGAAAGAATTGGATGGTCCAAGAGTGCGTACTTGTTCAGTTGTTTGGAAGAGGATGTCAACGGGGTTTGTGTTTCATCTGAGGATGTGGACAGGATTCTTAGAAGTCTGAGGCCTACCACCTGCTTGTACAAACTTTGTTCCTCTAGGCCTGTGGTGGCGAACCTTTGGCACTCCAGTTGTTATGGACTACAATTCCCATCAGCCCCTGCCAGCATGGCCAATTGGCTATGCTGGCAGGGGCTGATGGGAATTGTAGTCTATAACATCTGGAGTGCCAAAGGTTCGCCACCACTGCTCTAGGCTGCTTAAATCTATCAAGATGGGGACTGGCAGACTCTGCTCAAAAGTAAGTGCCTCAGTGTAGGCAGTGGCACACCTATTCTTAAAAATGCCAACTCAGAACTCAGAAGAGCTGAATAAATACATTTCAGTCTCAAATGTACCATTCCTGAATAGGTTGATAGCAGAAGTGGTTGCTGGGCAACTAACCGGGATTTCTGAGTGAAGCAGATTATTTGGTTCTTGTATAGTCTGTTTTCAGGTCTGGTTATGAGAACGAAACTGCCTAGGTTGCTCTGGTGGATGACTTATTCTGGAAGATGGAGAGGGTCAGTGTCACTATTAATTTCCCTGCACCACTCAGTGACTTGTGGCAATTTCTATGTTTGGTTGTGGAAAAAGAAGAGAATCGTTTTGGATTGATACCCACACCTTTCTTTCCGGTAAGGAGTTTCAAGGCAGCTTATAAACTCATTTTTCCTTCCTTTCCCCACACCAGACACTTTCGCCAGTTCCACACAGGCCATGAAGACCAACGTGGGGCCGATAAAAATGACATCATAAGGGAGAACTTCGCACAGCTGCTGCTGGTGGAGTGCAGCTGCAGTGGCATTCCCTCCCCCCACCCCCACAATGGCATTTTCCTGACTCACTAGTTGAGCAAGTCTTTTGGAAAATTCCGGCTTCCCCCGGTGCTGAGTGAACAATATCGAATGGAAGCTGGCATTTTCTCTCTTACCTTGTCCCAGCTGCCAGCACTCTGTGGAAGCCAGGAGACATGCCTCCTGGCCTCCGACCAAGGAGACGTCACCATGGCCACAGGGGCATGTCTCATGGCCTCTCCAGTGCCATGGTGGATGGGAAACGAGGTAAGCAGGGATCTTTGCTGGTGGGCCCATGTGAATGCGGCCCTTTGGGCTGCTGGAGAAAGAACCATTTGCCTGTTAACAAGTGTAAAGCATACTGGAGCATATAATCACTTGAAGACCTCTCCCTGAGGTCCTAATTCTATTAGTTAAACAGAGACACAGATGTTTGCACTGAACATGGCTGTACAACGCAGAAATCACACAACACACCACTTCATTACTTTATTTCTATCCTTGGGATCCTCTAAAGTACAAGGTATCCTTCAAATATCTGAGAAGGAATTTCATCTCAGTCTCTGTATATATGTCATGTTTGGTATCTGAACACTCTTGTTTACTATGATGAGAGGAAATGCCAGGAGATGTTCAATAGAAGAGATGTACAACTGTGGAGAACAGAAAAAAAAGAGTAGCAGCAGGGTCAGAAAGAGATTTTAGGCAAGGATTTCAGTCATCCTGATAACCTCTGATTGCATTCTTGCTGCTTTCAGGAAGAAGCAAGTATTGAATGGAATGATCCAACATTATCAATGTGCAGATGGGCTAGATTAAGAAGTCCCTCCTCTGTTGTGTTAAATCTGTGGATACTTCTGCCATTATGACTGTTAGGAAGAACAGCAGAACTAGCTGCAGCATCACGGTCAAGAAGATTAGAATTGAGATGAAAGAAATGCACTTTTGAAATGAGGGCAACGAAGATATTCAATATTTTTTTTCATAGTTAATAACTTTTATTGAATTTTTAAAAATACAGCAAAGTCTTGGATTCCTGTTTACATCCGTACAAATTACAAATAGTACAGTTCTTGCATACACTGACACTTTAATTAATATATTGCAACTTTTGTCTAAACACAAATCTTCCTTTGTTAACTTAAGACTGACTAGAAAACTTTACCTAAATAGAAATTAGTTTCTCTTTGCTGATCTTTTGGGTTTTTCAAGCTTATTAAAAAAAGTTATCTCTAAATTACTAAGCAAAGGAGCAACAAATGCTACAATATGTTTAACTCAATTGTTTAGAATGAATCAAAAATATTTTCCATCTAATTTGTTTGCATGTTGCATAAACTACAAAGCCTGAGACAAGTAATGAAGGATAGCTTATTTTTAAGATAAGATATGAAAGGTTCCCAAGTTTTTTCCAACTTTCTTGTCAAAGATCTGTTTCTGCAAAATCAATTAATTTAAATATCCAGTCTTCTGATGAAGGAATTCTTCCACATTTGAGCATATCACAACCAAACGGCTGTAATGATATATAATAGTAGTTTATCAAGCTTCTGCTTTCCTGTTTTCACTATATAACAAAATATTTCTGAAGTAAAACTTTACTTTGGTTATTATTCAATCAACCTGTATTTATCCCAAACCCCTTTTGCTTGATTACATAACCAATATTCTCATCTGTTTCTGGTTTCCAATATAAAATGAAAATGGTTTTGAAAGTGATTTTTTTTGTCAGTTCAATAGAAGGGAACAAGCACAGATATGATGACTAAAGGAAACTTCTGGATATTGGTGGTAGATGATAGCATCAGGGAAAGGACAGTGTCGTATTTGCCTAGGGGACATGGAGAACCCCATGTCCCTGGGGGCCCCCTAATAAAGGGCACAAAAATGTCAAGTTTGTTTGTGTGTTTTTTGTATTTTTTAGTGTTTTTTTTTCAGTTTTTGGCCTACTGGGGCGCAGGTTTTAGGCTAGCAGCATCAAAATTTCTGGGATTTTTCAGGAGACTCCCCTGATGATATTACCCAAGTTAGGTGAGGTTTGGTTCAGGGGGGCCAAAGTTATGAACTCCCAAAAGGGGTGCCTCATCCCCCATTGTTTCCAAGGGGAGCTAATAGGAGATGGGGGCTACACCTTTGAGGGTCCATAACTTTGGACCCCCTGGACATCACCAAACCTGAGTGGTATCATCATCTCCTAAATATACCCTGAAATTTTGGTGCTGCTAGCTGGCCTGATAGCAGGCACACTCCAAATTTCCCCAGATTCTCCTTTCAAAACCACCCCCTTCAGCATGAATTTAAAGAGAGAATCTGAGGTCACCAGTTTAAACATTGAAAGTGATTCTGTTTCAGGGTGGGGGAGAATCCACCCCAGAAGAGCATCACTTTCAATGTTGTTTTAATGATTCTCTCTTTAAGGTGGATTTAAAAAAAGAATCTGGGCTCCCTAGTTTAAACACCGTTGAAAGTGATGCAGTTTGGGGGTGGATTCCACTGGAGGTGTTTTGTGAGAGATGATGCTGACATCTGTTTGGTAAATGTATGTTTTGCTGGGGGTGGGAGGTGTTTTGTGAACTGATGCAAAAAATCATTGTTTGGTCATGGTGGGGGAGGGGGGGGGGGTGGCGCCAAACTCAGGTTTTGTCCCTGGGCTCCACCTTGCCTAGATACGCCTCTGAAAGGACTGGACCTGTATAACCTGCTGGCTAGCCTTGCAGGCTTGGCTACTATGTGAAACGAGATACTAGACTAGGTGGGCTACTGGTTTTATCCAGCAACTCAGTAACTAAGAAAAGGCATGAAATCTGACCAGTTCAGTCAGAGTGTGCTTAGTCTGCCTCAGAAAGAAAGAAGGGTGAAGGGGCCTGTCATACTAGCATCTCAAAGCAAATTCAGATGCTCCTCTAGGCAGAAAATAACATCATTAATTTTACATTCCTTTTCAAGTACTGCTTCTCATTTGTTTGTTTTTGCATTTTCTGTGCTCCCCTGTTCCTTTTTCCATAGTTGGAATCTTAGTATATTTACGTATTTCTTATGATGGCAACAAACCTTGCATGAAAATTAGGGCTGGTCAATACTAAAGAAATTCGGTAAAATTCGGATTTGGGTATTTTGGGGCATAAAATGATTTGTATGCCCGAATCCGAATCATAGCCAATTCGGATATGCCCGAAAATCTGGGTAAATCTGAAAAAATTCGGTCTTTTTATTATTTTTTTGAATTTTTGGTGTTTTTACACGTTTTGGCCTGCAGGGGACGTAATTTTAAAGCTAGCAGCACTAAACTTTCAGGATATCATCCAGAGACTGGATATCATCCTGATGATTCTGCCCAAGTTTAATGAAGTTTGGTTCAGGGGGCAGTTATTGACCCCTCATGGGTGTCCCTCCTGATTCCCCATTGTTTTAAATGGAAGCTAACAGGAGATGGGGGGCTAACATTTGAGGTTCCATAACTTTGGACCCCCTGAACCAAACTTCACCAAACTTGGGGAGTATCATAAGGACAGGACTTGTATGATACCCTGAAATTTTGATGACAGTAGATCTAAAACTGCGCCCCTCACAGTCACCCCCAAAAAGTTCCCCAGATTCTGTGCTCTGTAGTGGCTGGCTGGCTCCATTGCAGCCAATGGGAAATTTCTGTGCTAGGGCTGTGGAGTGCACATTTCTCATGGTAAAACCACAAAACTTTCAAAGTGTCTTCAGGAGAGTCTCTTCATGACACCATCCAGGTTTGGTGATAGTTGCTTCAAGGGGTTCAATGTTATGGGTAGGGTCCATCTCCCACTGCCCCCATAAGCAAAGTTCCTCAAACCTGGATGGTGTCATCCAGAGACTCTCCTGAAGATACCTTGAACATTTTGTGACTCAGCCCTTAATAAATGCACCTCCCACAGCCCTCCACCAGAAATTCCCCATTGACAGCAATGCAGAAGTCACTGCAGAAAAAAAAAAATCTTGGGCAAATTCTTTGGGGGGTGACTCTGCAGGGGACATTTTTTAGACATATCAGCACCAGAATATCAGGTATCATCAGAGATCTGTCCTGATGACACCCCCCAAGTTTAATGGTGCAGCTTTGGTTTAGGGGGGGCCAAAGCATGGACCCTCAAAATGGTAGCCACCATCTCCTTATTCCTATTGGAAACAATGGGGATAGGGGGTCTCCTTGAGGCAGTCCATATATTTGGCCCCTAGAATTCAAACTGCACCAAACTGGGGAGGATGTCGAAGTCAGGACAGTCTCCTGGATGATACCTCTGAAATTTAATTGCCACTAGCTTTAAAAAAAAATTCCGGTTTGCATGTTCTCACCACTCCTGCACACATGAAGCTTCGGGTTGGAGTGAGTGAGTGTAAACCAGCATTTTTAAAGCTAGTGACACCAAAATTGCAGGGTATCATCAGGAGACTGTCCTGATGACATACCCAAAGTTTGGTGCAGTTTGGTTCAGGGGAGCCAAAGTTATGGACTCTCAAAAGTGTAGCCCCCATCCCCTATCAGCTCCCATTGGAAACAATGTGGGATAGTTGCACTCCTTTTAAGAACATAAGAACATAAGAACAAGCCAGCTGGATCAGACCAAAGTCCATCTAGTCCAGCTCTCTGCTACTCGCAGTGGCCCACCAGGTGCCTTTGGGAGCTCACATGTAGGATGTGAACGTAATGGCCTTCTGCAGCTGTTGCTCCCGATCACCTGGTCTGTTAAGGCATTTGCAATCTCAGATCAAAGAGGATCAAGATTGGTAGCCATAAATCGACTTCTCCTCCATAAATCTGTCCAAGTTACCTTTAAAGCTATCCAGGTTAAGTGGGCCATCACCACCTCCTGTGGCAGCATATTCCAAACACCAATCACACGCTATGCTGAAGAAGTGTTTCCTTTTATTAGTCCTAATTCTTCCCCCCAGCATTTTCAATGAATGCCCCCTGGTTCTAGTATTGTGAGAAAGAGAGAAAAATTTCTCTCTGTCAACATTTTCTACCCCATGCATAATTTTGTAGACTTCAATCATATCCCCCCTCAGCCGCCTCCTCTTCAAACTAAAGTGTCCCAAACGCTGCAGCCTCTCCTCATAGGGAAGGTGCTCCAGTCCCTCCATAGTTGGAATCTTAGTATATTTACGTATTTCTTTTGAGGGTCCATATCTGAACCAAACTGCACCAAACTTGGTGGGCATCATCAGTACAGTCACCTGATGATACCCTGATAATTTGGTGCCGATACATCTCAAAATGCATCCCCTACAGGCACCCCCAGAAATTTGCCCAAGATTCTTTGTTCTGCAGTGACTTAGCTGTATTGCTGTCAATGGGGAATTTCTGGTAGAGGGCTGTGAGGTGCACATTTCTGAAGGTATGGTCACAAAACTTTCAGGGTATCTTCAGGAGAGTCTCTGGATGACACCATCCAGGTTTGGGGAACTTTGCTTCAGGGGGTTTAATTCTATGGGACCCAAAAAGGGTACGGCCCATCTCCCACTGCCCCCTGAAGCAAAGTTCCCCAAACCTGGATGGTGTCATCCAGAGACTCTCCTGAAGAGGGTAGCCCTCATCTCCTTAACTTCTCATTGGAAAGAATGGGGGATAGGGGCACCCCTTTGGGGGGTCCATAACTTTAATCCCCCTAAGCCAAACTGCACCAAACTTGGAGGGTACCATCAGAGCAGTCTTCTGATGATACCCTGAAATTTTGGTGCTGATATGTTTAGAAATGCGCCCCCTGCAGGCCAAAATGTGAAAAAACACCAAAAAATAAAAACGCAATTCGGCTGGTGATCAGAATCCCATGGATTCGGATCTGATAGGATTCGGACAGCTCAGATTCAGACCCTGCTCATCCAAATCCGTCCGAATCAGTGCAGATTCGATAAAAAATCCAGATTTGGACTGCCTGAATCTCCAACCCTAATGGAAATAAAAGACATTAGTAAGCCCAACATATGTAGCTGAGAGTCAAGCTCTTGTTCTTGGTTGAGTCTTGCCATAGGCACCCAGGGGAGTCCAGGAGACAGTGACTCTAACCAACTTTTGCTTGCTTAGTATAGAGATTACCAGTAACTATTTATTCCCCAGCCAGACAGCACCTGGACTCTTATCAACATCTTGACCTTGGAGAAACTACACAACCTGTGAATGTTTTAGCTTTTAGGAAAACCATTAAAGGGAGGGGGAGCATGGTGGGGAATATAGGCTGCCACTTAGTGGTAATTGTTAGATCGAACAAAGAAACTCTGGACTGTGTCTGCTCATTACTCTGTTGCAATAAATTGATTTGACTGAACTTGAGCCTGATTATTGGGAGGAGGTCGACAGGCATGACACTGAATAGCTTTGACAAAAGAGAATGAGAAAGAAAGCCCTATGGCACCATGTACAATTGTATTTTAGAAGCAAAACGTACAGTTTAAATGTCAATGGACAGCAAAACAGAGACAATACAATGACTAGAAACTGAACGGAATTGACAATTTGTCAATATTCCAAGGCAGTTGAGAACAACAGCCTATTTTAATTGGGAAAATATCTCTGTGAGTTTCAGTCACACACTTCCAGCTCTGCTAAACATGAAATTGTTTAGCCATTCAAATTGAAGGTCATTTAACTCATCCTGCCTTTTTTTCATCATCATTGTTTTAATTATACAGCAAAAAGCTGGAAACCAAGGGCTTCACTTTTTTTCACATTAGCCAGAATTGTGTTCAATTAATTAAAACACAAGCGTTCAAGGTTTGCAACTGCTAACCTCCAAGATTGTCAAGTTCCTTTGGGACAATGGAGATCAAGAACAAAGAGGAGAGGGGTTAAACATTCTCTCCAGAGAAGATTGTGTCACAGAATTAATTTATACAGGGAAGATTAGACAAAGCAAGATGTTGATGCCCTTTAGAAAACATCACCAGCCTCTCATTCGATAAAAGTCCCTCTTGCAGCTATCACTATAAGATAGTGGTTTTTAAAATATGTTCCAGGGAATCCTGAATTACTTCAGAAACTCATTGGACTGAATCTTGTATCAGCAGAACACAACTTTATCACTTCCCTCATTCCAGTATCATTCAAAATGTCCCCTGATTGCTGACTGTAGGAGAGAAAATGTAGTGCTCTGTAACTGGAAATTCTTCTGCCTGTGGAAATGCTCAGCCAGATCCAAGTGTCAAGGTTTCCATAGAAAAACATCAGAGAAAGTAGACAAATTTGTTGACAGATAGAAGACAAGGATGGGACTGAAAAGACCAGTATGACGGGCAGCTTAGATTCTGCCTCTTGCTAACACTAACCAGTGGGAGCTGATGAAACATTAGGAAGAAGGACAAAGGAAAATAGTAAAGGGAGATGGGAGAGAATTTGTCTGACTAAGGATGTGAAGAGCTGCTTAAAACTGGCTGAAAAGAGCCAATTTGTAACAAAGGATCCCAAATGCTGAAACAGGGAAATAGTTCAATTAAAGTTCAATTAAAAAGGAACCATTACATTTCTACCAGATTTGTTCAGTGTTATGTTCAAACCATAGCTAAAAATTAAACTAAATTCCTAATTTGTTTAACTCTGTGGACTGGTTGTCTCAGGAGAAGAAATACATACACAAGCTAAGATCTCAGTCTATTTTTGCTTAATTATAGGTATTTATAGTCCACCTTTTTTACTAGGATTCAAGGCCAGTTACACAGAGTGAGTCAATACAATCAACAAGATGGGACATTCCATAAACAGTGATTTAGGATTTGGATTGTAGAACCAAGCAAAGTCTAAAAATCAGAACTGAAGCAAAGCATAAATGTTAGCATGACACATTAAATGATGTAAAATTACATGACAGGACTCAACCCACAGCAAACTATACACAGTAGTACAGTTCCTAATAATTTTCCACATAACTTTGTGAAGGTTTTTGTACTGTGCTACCCTATTGCCTTCATGGACATGCCCTCTTGAATAATCTATATATGTAAAAAGCTAACCATTCGTTTGTTGGTCTTGCCCTAACGCCGAAACAGCTGGACGGATTGCCCCCAAATTTTCACATGATGTCCCTCCCTGTTGCGGGCAGGTAATCGGACCTTCAAATCGCCGAAAGTCCATACCTGAGCCAGGTAAAACATCTTTTTCCTGGCGCACCAGGCCATGAGCCTGGCTCTGTTTAACTGTCACCGTTAGAATGTTCATGCAGCCTGTCTGTCTGTGGCCTGAGGGTTTGGGATGAGGGGCTTAGAATCTTTGTGCAGATGGGCAGAGATGAGCATTGAAAACAGTAAATAGGTAATGTTGGGGGCGAACCAACATTACTGGCTCCACTTCTTTTGCACGTGGCCCTTTAAAAACCCAGGAAGCTGGCCTCGATTTGAGCGCCTCACCACCCTGACTCTGCTGCCTGACTGGGATAGCCTCCTTGCCCCAGTTCTGCCTTACCCAAGCCAGGACTGTGCGTGTCAACCAGCCTCATGGACAGCGGAATTCGCACTCTGGACATTTCCGTTGTGGAATGGAAAGGGTTACCTTATACTAAAAACCAAGCCAGCACCATATAACAATGTGAATTGAAAAGGGAAAGAGGGATTCCATTTGACCACGCAAGAAGAAGAAGAAGAAGAAGAAGAAGAAGAAGAAGAAGAAGAAGTAGTAGTAGTAGTAGTAGTAGTAGTAGTAGTAGTAGTAGTAGTAGTAGTAGTAGTAGTAGTAGTAGTAGTAGTTTGGATTTATATCCCCCTTTCTCTCCTGTAGGAGACTCAAAGGGGCTTACAACCTCCTTGCCCTTCACCCCTCACAACAAACACCCTGTGAGGTGGGTGGGGCTGAGAGAGCTCCAAAAATCTGTGACTAGCCCAAGGTCACATAGCTGGTGTGTGTGGGAGTGCACTGGCTAATCTGAATTCCCCAGATAAGCCTCCACAACTCAAGCTGCAGAGCTGGGAATCAAACCCGGTTCCTCCACATCAGAGTGCACCTACTCTTAGCCATTACGCCACTGCTGCTCCCAAAAGGCTATGCTGGGGATCATTGGACCTGCATAGACATCTGTGTGGGTTGCGGACTGTGATGACAAGGACAATTGCCACAGCAACACGTGGCCGGGCCTCGCTAGTTCTATATATGTATATCCCAATATAACTGAACCAAATTTTATGTTGTAACTATATGCCATACCACAATCTGAAATAAACAGGTTTACACAGAGACATACAATGTGCATTTTATATATATATTAGTATATGAGTAAATGGTGGCAGTGAATGATTGAAGCCGTGTTTCAGTCCACAGCCCCAGTAGCTCTATGCAGTGTCTGAGTAAGGGGTGATTATCGAAGTGGATTGGGCTATCCTATCTGGTGATGTTTCTATGAGTGAGAAAGAAAATCTGGAATATGAAAAAAACATGGCTGTCTATATATTCTAAAAGATGCAAGGTGGGTAGTGAAATGTGACTGCTTGACCTACCTGTAACCCTAAGCCTGTGGGGAAAAGATTGTTGAGGGTGATAGGCACTTCATGTGAGTGGGAAAGATCATCACACTCACCCATAATCTTATCTCTATTAACTACAAAAAAAACCCCTCACTGAATGACCTTGGGTTTGATAGCTCTTGACCTTAACTAACTTACTATGCTGTTGGGGAGACTGATGTGATAATAAAATGAAGTAGGGGAGAATTAGAGATGTATAAATGTATCTTTTTAATTTCTGTTAATTTTTGTTGTTGTTACGTTGTCAACTCGAGCCTTATTCTGCCCATTTTCCTCAGTGATGTTATTTTACACAATTTTGTGGATTTTTCACACAATTTTGTGTGTGTGTGTGTGGGGGGGGGGTTACACCATTTTTATGCCACTGCTATATTATATCTGTTTAATATACAAAACATGCAAACCTGATATTGAAAGATGCCTTCATTTTGAAATCAGAATTTTAGAATGAAGAGACAACCAAGCGGGCAAAAAAAAAAAAGCACACATTTGACACAATTGAGAAGGAAAGTTATAATGGTGATATTTGTGTTGAACTTGCAGGGTTGAGATGAATGATGGCATCCAGGGAGTATTTTCTACATTATCCTGAGCTATTTGGAGGAAGGGCAGTATAATCAATGTAATATGTTTCTGAATCTGGATAGATTGGTATTTACTTTCAATGTATCTCTTCTATTTAACAACTAGTGGGGTCCGGCCACGCGTTCCTGTGGCTTATTGTGGTGAAATGGAAAAAGAACAGTAGGAGCAAATCTATTGCAGAGGCCAGCAGTACGTGCTCATGGAAACACACAGGCTGATACTGTGCAATGTCATTGATGTGTGTGACCGCATCCTCCCTCACTTCTGTTCCCTTGCATGGCACCCCCTCCCTCCCCTTTCCCTTTGCTAGAGTGGGTGGGTCATATCCAGATGCTGGGCGCCCTCCCCTCCCTCCCTTCTCTTCCCTGGCATGCCTCCCCCTCCATCCCTTCCCTCTCCTACCCTCTCTTCCCTTGCATGCTACCCCTCCACCTCCCTCCCTTCCATCTCCCTCTGCTAGGGTGGGTGGGTCATATTCAGATGCTGGGCCTGCACCCTCCCCTCCCTTGCATGCCACCCGTCACTCTCTGTCCCCTCCCTCACTTCTCTTCCCTTGCATGTCTCCCCCTCCGTCCCTTCCCTCTCCCTCCACTGAATGTGTATGAGAGTAGGTGTGTTGTGTGGTAGTAGTGGGTGAGGCACAGAGACTGAAAGGTCCCTGCGTGTGGGGGGGGGAACCCCACCTGACATCTCACATGGCAACGTGTGTATGTGTTTCACGTCCACTCGAGTTATTGCCTATGTACTGTTTTCACTGCTCATATCTGGCCATCTGAGTGAACATTCTAAGGTTCTATGCCTATTAAAGGTTAATAAAGATAAAGAAAGAACATTCTAAGGGCATGAACATTCTAAGGGTGACAGTTAAACACAGGCAGCTTCATGGTCTGGTGCGCCAGGAAAAATATGTTTTACCTGGCTCAAGTGTGTTTTCTGATAGTGGGAGGTACATAAGAACACAGTCAGAGGAATGAGTAAGTGTCTGTGAAATTTTCAGAGCATTTGGACCAGCAGGTGTGGGGTTATTCTCGAAACAACGAATGCATGGTTCCATTTTTATATATATAGATTTGTTGAAAAGCACGCCATGAGATACGAATGGGCTTCTCATTTTCATTGTTCATTATCATTTACAACATTAGATATTATCATCTAACATAAAAGTCATGACCAAAGTTCATTCTCTAATATTCACAATAATCTGGTTCAAAAACAAATGTCTTCATTCATTATCTTTACCCCTCATTGGCAAAAGATGCACTATATTGGTGCATTGACCTTGATTAACAGAATGTTCCCCTTTACAGATTGATTTCGCTAAGTAGAAAAAAAAATCATTTTAATTAGCAGTTTCTTGAGGTCAGTGCTCTATTTCATCTCATGATAGTTCTTTCTTCTTTTTTTTTACTTGACACACAAAACGTAGCTATTTGACAGTAGGCAATCCAAAGTCAAGAGCTTCTAG
Organism: Sphaerodactylus townsendi; assembly: GCF_021028975.2. Taxonomy (NCBI): domain Eukaryota; kingdom Metazoa; phylum Chordata; class Lepidosauria; order Squamata; family Sphaerodactylidae; genus Sphaerodactylus; species Sphaerodactylus townsendi. Next base: position 119,498,909 of record NC_059428.1, read on the forward strand.
ACTCATGTGTATTCCAAATCCAACAATTCTGTCTTCTGATGCATGAATGAAAGTTAAATGTGGAAGAGATGTTATGCTTACAAACCTTTTACTGGCACAGAGGAATCCTAATGAAGCTGAGCTTTGCAGCTTGTAAAGATCAGCTCCCCCCAAAACCACTCTCAGGGGTTACATGATTTAGTACCGTGGAAAACAGCTCTCCTGCATGGCCAATGAGCAAGCAATTTATGTTCAGCTTATGGGGCATGTGTCTGCGACTTTAGGATGATGCAGGGACATGGGATTTCCCAGGCATTAATTTGACCCTCTTTGCTTGTAAACTATTTTGCCCTCTCCCACTGCTTGCTCAAGTGCAAAAAAAGCTTAGCAAGGGTTTGAATGTGCCAAAAATTGCAACCTGACCTTGGAGTGTGGTAGAAAATAGAAGCTAGAAAATAGACTTCCAAGCAGTGAAATATATTTTGTGAATATACTTCTTGGATTTGATTATTGCCCCTGCAGACCAGAATCAAGCTCCAACTGATAATTAAACTATATTAATGTACTGTTTTTATGTGAAAGAAAAGTTCACCCCCCTCCCCCCAACCACACAAACACTCTTGTGACATCAAGAAAAAGATAGGGGAGTCTTACAGTTATATACTAGTGACAGTTATATATACCTTTTTGTGTATAACCTTTTTAAAAAACAGAGGATCATCTTACATTCATGATTATCTTCCTTTCAGGTAAAAGCAATATAGAACCATCGCTTCCTTTGTTAGTTACCTTATGCAAATGTAGCCTTCTTGGCTGACAGTGAATAGACAAAACATAGCATGGCTCAAACCTCAGTACTGCTGGGCTTCATTTCTTGAAAGATGCACATCAAAGAATGGCTTATCCTCATCATCATCCTTTTTCGATTGTAACTGTTCAGCGTCCTCAATAATTCCTGCTCATGGTTAAATTATGATGGGGTGGCTTAGGTAAATTTTTCTTTCACATACCTTTCCAATATGCCTTATGTTTTTATCCACTCACACTGTTCCTGTCATGAACTCTTGTTAGGGCCTTGTTAGGGTTGCCAGTCTCCAGGTTCAATCTGGAAATCTTATAGAAACAATCACAGCTGATCCAGACAATAAAGATAATTTTCACTGAGGAAAATGGAATCTTCCAAGGGTCAATACTTCACTGAGGTCTCTTCTCCCTACCAAACTCTACAATCCCCAGACTCTCCCCCTCATCCCACAGCTTTTTTAATTGAAAACAGGCATAAGGAGCAAATACGCAGCATGGGGACGGATCCTGGCATTGAGCAGCCCACCTGCTAATCGGCCTGCTGGTGATAATTTAGAAGTACATGAGAGTCACTTGGGCACTGTCCTCTAAATACATCACCCCTTGCTACCTGGGGGTATAGGTCAGCTTGCTGCCCCACCTGGCCATGCAGCATTAACAACACCACACCCCAAGACCCCTTATGCTCCTTCAATGATGGGGATGCAGGCACGCCGGTTCTGTTTCCCATGCAAAAAAAGGCCTGTCTTTATGCTCAACCCACCGAGCGGTGACAGAAGAATTCTAGCAAAAGTATAAACAGCATACCAAATCATGCAATGCAGGGAAGGTGGAAGGGCAAGCCAGTGGAAAGTAGAGTCAAGGAGGACAAAGGCAGAACTGACTGGACTTTTAGGCTCCTGCCAACCCCTGGTTCCACCCCTACCTGCCTGATGCAATAGCTGCTAATGGTTTTACCCTGGCAGCATCATGTGGCTGGTGCAGAGGTGTATTGGGGGGGAGCGGCGCCCAGGGACAACACTTGCTCTGGCCCTGGGGAGGGCAGAAGCTGGCCTGGGGAGGCCAGGGGGCAGGGTGCTGCTGCGGGCATTCTGTCGCAGTGCCCACCCAAGCTGACCCCACCTTCAAGGGCCTGGAGAGGAAAGTTGGCTCAGAAGGGTGCCACGGCAGCAGGCTGCCTCCTGGCAGTAGGCCAGCTCTGTCTTTAGGTGCTGACCTGCACCGACCCAGCTCTTCTGAGCCAGGTTGGTGTGGGGAGGAAGGGGATGGAGGGCAATTCCTCCCACCATTGTGTCAGGAGTAATTTTACCCTCCCTGTTCTGGTGGGAGGTATGCCACTGGGCTGGGTCAAGTTACTGCTTCTGCCTCCCCTCACCCACCCAATGGTGGTGGCAAGTTAAGTTATTCTTTCTAACCAAACCTCTTTTAGCAACATTCCAAGTTCCTTAGATAATTCACTTCAGGCAAAAACACACCTTTGTCTTGGAATTTTACTTTAACCAAAAGGCAATAATAACTAAGGGTCACTAGTTCTATTAAAATGAGCTTTAGCATTTCCCAAATACTTTATCTAAGGAGAAATGATTGAATTGTCTTCAAATTTCAATGTAGGATGTTTTCATTATATGCCTATCACCTAGCTGTGCTCTCCATGAGTATTTTTTTTAAATATCCTGAAATTCAAGGCCCCCAGGGACAGGGTAGATATTTCTGCAAAGCCATGTTAAAAATGTGAATTAAGTAAAATACAGGAAAAAGTTTAAAGCTGCAAAATCAAGGCTGTCATTTGATTTGTCCACATGCAGTATGAAACAGCATCACCAATTCTCTCCCCTTGCACGGACATTTCTGTGATGAGGAGGAAAGAACAAAATAACAGAGGAACTGAGTGTTGGAAAGAAGCAGGAAGAAGACATTGTGGGAAATGAGAATGGAAAAAAAAACTGAAAAGAAAGATTTTTAAAAAGAGGCAACCAGCATAAGAAGAGCAGGGACAAGTCAGAAAAGGGAACTGTAGCCAGCAAGTTGGGATGGAGGCAAAGCAGAGAAGGTTCTGGTCACCACATCTCAAAAAGGATATTGAAGAGATAGAAAAAGTGCAGAGAAGAGCAACGAGGATGATTGAAGGATTGGAGCACCTTCCTTATGAGGAGAGGCTGCAGCGTTTGGGACTCTTTAGTTTGGAGAGGAGGCGGCTGAGGGGGGATATGATTGAAGTCTATAAAATTATGCATGGAGTAGAAAATGTTGACAGAGAGAAATTTTTCTCTCTTTCTCACAATACTAGAACCAGGGGGCATACATTGAAAATGCTGGGGGGAAGAATTAGGACTAACAAAAAGGAAACATTTTTTTCACGTAATGTGTGACTGGTTTTTGGAATATGTTGCCACAGGAGGTGGTGATGGCCGCTAACCTGGATAGCTTTAAAAAGGGCTTGGACAGATTTATGGAGGAGAAGTCAATCTATGGCTACCAATCTTGATCCTCCTTGATCTCAGATTGCAAATGCCTTAACAGACCAGGTGCTCAAGAGCAGCAGCAGCAGAAGGCTATTGCTTTCACATCCTGCACGTGAGCTCCCAAAGGCACCTGGTGGGCCACTGCGAGTAGCAGAGAGCTGGACTAGATGGACTCTGGTCTGATCCAGCAGGCTAGTTCTTATGTTCTTAGGTTCTTATGTTGCAGTAGGGAAGTAGAATTATACTCTTCTAAGGTCAATTTAGAAGAGTGTCATTCTACTTCGGCTGCTATGCACTGTTAACTTCTTTTCAGCTGACTGTACTTTTTTTTTTTACTGATGTTCATTTTGATTGGTAGAATGTTATGTTTTGTTTTAATTGAAGACTATTTCAGCAGCCTTGGAATCTAGGTGGAAGTCTACTGACAGAGTGGCAAGATGGTTATTAAATTATTAAATCACTAACTGGAGAAGGTGCATCATATCCTAGAATGGCTCCCAGTTGAAGTTGAAATTGGACTGATGCTCAATCAAAATATAATTAAGTGAATTTGAGTCAGGAGTGAGTCACAAAATTTATGGCCTCAGCTTCTGATCCTGACTCCAAACCAGAAGTTTGCCCCTGTGACATCAGTAATAATGATAAATAATAGATTGCTTCTGAATGTCAGTGTGAAGTTGTTTCTCTTATCACCTGTGAATCTGTGATATGCTTTGGAATCTTCTTAGCAGGACTTTCTCAAATCAGAGGGCATATCTTCCAGGCTTGAAACCCAGGTCTTTCTTTTTTAGTAAGTAAAACTGGCTAAAACATTTTTGAAGAACACTTTTCTTCATTTGTTTTCATGTGATACATTCAGGTTTTTTTCCTGCTTTGCATGAAGAATAGGCATATTTTCTACTATGCTAGAAGTTTAAAGTAGTTGACTTTGAGCTCCATACAGTGTGTGTGGGGAGGCTGAAAATGGCCATCAGTGAAAATGGAACGCAGCCACACCAGTTAATTTGTCCCCCACAGGGCACTTACCCAAATAGAGCAGTGATCCAGCTGGCATGTAATCCCCCCCCCCTGCCTTGTGCTGGGATGAGGTTCTGGACACTGCACCAGGATCCCAGTGCCCCTGCTGCCACTGGCATAGCAGGGGGAGACCAGAGGCATGGCTACAGAGGAGCCAATTTTAGTCAGCTCCCTCCAGTCCATTTGCAGCATTATGCTGGCAGCTGGGAATTCAGACCTTTTGGTCAGCATAAGTCTATTGAGCCATATACAGTCTTCTTGGTGACCAGGAGTCTTTTTCACTTTTCAAGCCTCCTTATGCCCCTGGAAAGCCTCTTTGGGGCTGCAGCCAGGTGCTCTACACTTGGATGTGGCTGTTAACAAGTTTACCTTTCATGGCTTCTTTGAAAGGATCCCAGGATGCATAACTTGGTAGAGACATTTTGCTCCTCATAAAAGCATATTTCCCAGGGGAAGGGAGAATAATTACAAACAGGATTCAGGTTGTAGTAAAGATTGGATCTGAGCTTAATTATTGGGTTCTCTGAATATCATTTATAATAATAAGGCTCATTCTATTGACAATCTATCTTGCTCAGATTTATTTTTCACCATTTCAAACAAACATAAAGGCATTGCAGACACAGACATATATAAGAAAGAGAGGAGGGGGAAAAGATATTCTGATGAAAATGCTTCTTGGAGCCAATTGTTGCATAATGAATTTGCTATGAGAAGAACCACAAAAGCCAGAGATAGCTCATCAAACAGAAGGAGCTAGCTGGAAATAATTGGTGGACACAGCTCGACTCCATCTAAATTGAATTCAGCGGTGTTCCACATTTATTTATCTGAAGAATAGCTCATAGCATATTCGGTTGCTTTGACTGAAAAGATATGAAGCAAAAAGTGAAATCCTCCTTATGCCATAGCAACAGAGCATCTCACTGTGTAATCCTATGCAGTGTTACTCCAGTCTGAGCCCACTGAAATCATCAGATGTAGACTGGAGAATTTCTACCTAGGACTGCCCTGTCAGTCTCCTTAAATTCTCTCAAAGAAAATGTCTGTGATGGCAAATGGTTCTTTGACTTCCTTTCCTATAAAGAATTAATGTTTCTCTTTTTCTGGGTGTTGAAAAATAGGGGGGGGGGAGAATAATTATTGTTTAGACATTTGATCAGGATTAATTCATTCCTCCCCATTTCTTATAATTGTTTCACTTTTGCTACATAAAGAGCTTAGTGTAACAAAACCTCCTTTAAAATTGTACCCCTTTTCCTTCATAGCAAGCTGTTCATATTCTCATTTGTGTAGTCTTTGCTTCTGAGGTAAGATAAGTAGATATCTGGTTCAAAAAAAACACCCTGCTTGCACAGAATCATTGTGTTACAATTGTAATCTGATGATTAAGATAAAACTAATTGGCAACATACCGTAACGTGAAAATTCATTCAAATGTATCAAACTGGATTATCAAAACTTGTACCATAGTTATTTTTACATGTGAAAATCTTTACGTACATTTGCTATTTGTATTTACACAAGTAAAGATACCCCTGTACTCTGGATACTAAAGGCAACTATGCATCACAAGCATAGATGTGATAGATGAAATTTAATTATTAATAAAGTGTAAAATAGTGCTACATAGAGTACTATACAACACCTTCTAAGTTCTCAGTATACGATGCTCAATGCAACCAGAGAATCTTTATGTGTATACACTAAGAACAATTTCTGTTATGTATTGTTGAAGGCTTTCACGTCCGGAATCACTGGGGTGCTGTGTGGTTTCCGGGCTGTATGGTCGTGTTCTAGCAGCATTCTCTCCTGATGTTTCACCTGCATCTGTGACTGGCATCTTCAGAGGATCTGATGATGCCATCAGATGTTCTCCATGCAGAAGTCTCAACACAACCAGATAATCTTTTTTGAGTACACTGGGAACAATTATATGAACAAACTATGTATGCCAGTGGCATATACTTATAATAAATATCCAATAAATATCTGTTACTTAAAAATATTATTTACCATGATCTATCATATTGTGCCCCAAAATAAATTAATAATTCATAAATTTATTAGTGAATTCATCATAGCATTATATATTATAAAAGAGTTAAAAAAAACTTGCAATTTAAGACCATGCCTAGATGTATCTCCATTAAATGGCTAAGCTGCATGTATAATTTGGTGTTGTTGCAGTCTATGCTCTCTCAAAGTTCTCTTAAAGAAGCTAATCAGGAACAGCTGTTCTTTAGTACATGGTAGTTCTTAAGGGTAAGTTTACAGTGTTAGGTTAAAACTAAATAATGCTTGTCTTGTTTTCTTTCAGGTTAATAAATGGAAACACATCTCTGCATTCATCATGGAAATTGATTAGTACCAATGGACTACTAGCACTGAAAAACTATGGACTGATAATTATAAAAAACAACACAAATTAATATCTGTATTCAGTCCCCATGCACAAAAACTTTCTAGTTTAAATATCCACTTGGCCTCCAGTTGTAATAAATGTTTTTTAATCTATTTTTGTATAGGGTTTTTTTATATATACTTGTAAAAAATGCAGAATCTCAGATCGTTATCGGTATGATTTTTATGGGGGAAATGCTGGACTAATGGGGTATCTAGATGACCACTCCTAATCGTGGAACAGTGCTTAAATATTCTGGTTCTTAAAACCATTGATGCCATTCCCAAATATGGAAATGAGCAGGAATCCATTATGAAATATACCTTGTATCACATGTTCAAAAATGCCTCCTTCCGCTCTCCGGTCGGTGCTTTATGTGGTGGCATGGTTTTGGTGAGGGGGTCGGTCCCTCCGTCCACCCTCCGGTCGCTGGTTTCTGCAGCAGCACGCTTTTCCCAGGAGTGGTCGGTCCCTCCTTCCACCCTCCGGTTGTTGCTTTCTGCAACAGCACGCTATTCCTGGCGGGAGGGGGGGTGTCGGTCTCTCCTTCCACCCTCCAGTCACTGATTTCTGCGGCGCCGTCCACCTTGCTTTGGGCCCCGGCATTGAGGTGTCACAGGCTCATGGCAGGGACTCGGTTGAATCGGCTGGGGCTCTGCTGTTCCGGTCAGTTGATGGGTGCCTCCTTCTGCCCTCTGGTCAGTGCTTTCTGTGGCGGCATGCTTTTCCCAGTGGAGGGTGGTCAGTCCCTCCTTCCACCCTCCGGTCGCTAGTTTCTGTGGTGCCAGCCATCTTGCTGGGCCTGGAGGCACCGGGTGCCTTGCTTTGGGCCTAGGCTTCGAGGTGTCGCACATGCACAGTGAAGGAGACCTTCAGTTTTTGTGTTTTACCTGCCTCAGGTGTGTCGTGTGAGGATTGGATGTAGTGGAAAACATGCTCGCAGACCTGAGCGGCGGCATGTGCAAACTTGGGGGCATTTGGGCCAGGCGTTTCGGCGTTAGGGCGTGACTAACAAAGTCACGGTTACATTTTTATATATAGATAGATGGAGTTCACCAATAAAGACTTCTCTTATAAGTTAGAAACTACAAAATGACTCCGAGTTTTCTTCATGCCAATTCACACACACATGCCTGGGGATGCTCTGTTCTGCTATGCCTCCATACACTCTGCTGATACTGCAAAGGTATCTTTTACCAGAGAGATTACCAACACTTATTTCATCCAGCATTCTGCTGTTTAATGGTTTAATTAATACCCACTGGTATATATCAACAATTACTTATAGCTTTAACTACTGACATATTAGTAACATATTAGTTACTATCCATTCTCATCTAAACCCTATGTTCTGCACAACTATCGATCTCAGACAAAATGTTTCAGTGTCTCTGCAAAACGTGTTTAATGGCATTCACCTTAGAAGTGTAATCTAGTGCTACATTGGTTTTGTTATTGGCATCATGGTGTTTGAGTATCAGTAATTCTTTGCACTCTGTGCCTTTAATTTTGTTCCAAGTCCCTATCACTGTATAATCTGAATTCCAGATCCTACACTGTCTTAAGAGAGCATGTCCTTCCTTCTCAAAAACATTGTTGTTGGTGGAATTCTTCTTAATTCTGATCAGCTAGCTGAAAAGGAATCTGTTCACTGGATGTTTAGGATGATGTGACCTATAATGTAAAGCTGTTTTCCTGTCAGTAAGCTTATGTAAAGGTTGATATGCCAATTTTCTATCCACACCAACATGAATCGTAGTACCTAAAAAGGTAATTTCAGTGATGTTCAATGTATATATAAACTTAATAGAGGGGAGTATTTCATTAGCCCACTTGACAAATTTGGGCGGAAGTGTCAAATTAGGGAACATAGGTGCAAGTATTAAATTAAAAAAACCAAATATATTGTCAATATAATGTTTAAATGTAATGATTTGTCCCCAGTATGGATTTCTTTTACTTTATTGCATATGAACTCAATTTCTGATTTATTTATGAACAAATTTGTGATACTGGGAGTTATGCCATTTCTCATGGAGATACCTTTTGACAGAAAAATTACTGATCAATCCAGAAATAGCTTTTGTCCAAGATCATATCTGCCAACTCAGAAAATAGGTGGGAGGGTCTAATACTGAAATGTATTAATGTATTAACTCTGAAATGTATTAAGCAACATGTAATGGGTTTCAATATGGGGGATATTAGTGTACAGTGCCCCCACATCCATGGTCATGAGAACTGAGCCATGGGGCAGTCACATCCCTTTTACCTTTCCTAAGAAGTACTGTGTATCCTTAATATAAATACAATCTTACAAAGGGTTGAAAGAATGAATCTAAATAAGTGACAATTGGTTGAAAGATTGGTCCAGTTCAAGAAATAATTGGTCTGTTGGGAGGGGGAAAGCTGGGTTTATGGATTTTTGGAAATATATAAACCATTGGGACTCTAGGTGTTGTTTTGATAAGGTATCTGGTCAGATTCTCTGTAATATGTCCGAACACCAAGACTTCTTCTACTCTAATGTTAATCAATAATGACATATATTTAGTATTTTTCAATTTTTCAGTAATAATTTGTGTCATTTAACTGTCTAAACACTTCCTGCAAATAATCATCCATGTTAAGGATAACCACAGCTCCCCCTTTACCTGCCTTCTTAATTGTGATGATATTATCATTGGCTAAGTTATTTAAGATACATTCATCTCTATACATGTAGGTCCTATATACAATAAATATATAAATTATGTATTGATTTTAGGGCACAATATGATATATCACATTAAATAATATGTTTTAAGTAACAGGTATTTATTATAAGTATAAGTATGATATTGCCAGATATTGTTTGTTTGTATAATACCGGTAGCACCCTGATAATGATTGCAGTAAGCTCTAAGATATGGTTTCCTGATGAAGTAGTAAAGAAAATATGAATCTACCACAGAACACGTTATTTCTTTGAACTCATCTTGTATAGCCAAAGAATTAGGAGATTACAGCCCTGAATTATCTATTTGGGATTTTGGACACTGAGTTTTTCCTGGACTTTGGCACCAGCATTCTTGTGGATATTGTTCCTTGTGTACACATATCAAGATTCTCTAGTTGTGTTGAGACTTGAACATTGAGAACATAATGAAAATTGGGTGCTGTGTGGTTTCCAGGCTGTATGGCCGTGTTCTAGCAGCATTCTCTCTTGACGTTTCGCCTGTATCTGTGGCTGGCATCTTCAGAGGATCTGATGTTGGGAAAGCAAGTGGAGTATATATCTGTTGGAGTGTCCAGGGTGTGTGGAGAAACCTTGTCTGTGAGTAACAAAGAAGGCAACCAGGTCAATAGTTGAGGGCATCTGAATAGAAGTATGAGTAACAATGAAGACTATAGCCTGGGAGTAACACTGGAGATAGCAAGGTCACTGGTGGGAGCATCTGAATAGAAGTATCCTGGCCTTTGTTTCTTTTGTCTATGTTCATCCTGTGTTTGTGTGGAGCTGGTTAGACACTGTCTTGACTCTAGTATTTTTCAACACTGGCAGCCAAGTTCTGCTCATTTTCATAGTTTCTTCCTTCCTGTTAAAATTGTCCATGTGCTTATGGATTTCAATTGCTTTTGGTCTGGAGGGAGCAATTGAAATCCATAAGCACATGGACATGTGAATGGCCCAGGCCTGCCCCGGGCTCATGTACCTTGGCTGCACCCCACTTCATTTTGGTCATGCGGAAAGAGCCTCAGTCTTGTAACTCATATGTTACCTGTGATTCTAGGTTCTGTGATTCAACATTTTGTGTTCATGACATATTTGTAATACAGAGCAAGAAGACCTGTACACAATAACATTGCATTTGATTTTGGTTGTATTTGATTTTTGGTTGAATTTACATAATTTTGACTAATTTACTAGCCATAAGTATTAGTTGCTCCCTCATAAGTAGTTTCTTAGCATCAACACAATTATCTTTGATTATCTTCTACTACAGACCAACTCAGGATCCAATATGGAGTGAGGAAGGGTCAGGTTACTGCTTCCGGAATTAGACACATGGGTAATATTACTCAATTCCAACTCACACTGTGAATGGGATAATATACAGCCAGTCAGATTTGACTATATAATGATGGCAGCAATGGCAAGTTTGACTGATTGAAGCAGACAATGTAGGTAATGTAACTGAATGATCTTCTTTGTAAGAAATGATCCCAAATATTGAAAATCATTTAACATGCCTCACAGCTGCGGCCAAGAGAATGGCTGGGCAGGAAGCGCGTTATGCAGCTGTGCTTTCTTTTTTTAAAAAAACCTTCCTGGCTCCCATCTGCAGAGCCACGCAGGCAGGGGACAGCAGGATCTGGGGGTTCCTGCCTACATAACTGCATAACAGGATTTGGTGGGAGGGGAGTCCTTCAAATAGTTTAACCCAGTCTCTTGTGCACAGAATAATTTGTTTAGTTTCACATAATCAGTGGATAACAAATATTTTAAAATATGTTGTCAGGTGAAGTTGGCTATGACTGAGTGGAAAAGAAAGCTCAAGGCAGACTTTTTGTAAGAGTGGAGGAAGACCTCTGCATGAATCGGCATGCAGACAGGGGCAGATGCACATCCATACTGCAATTGCCATCTGCTGAATTTGCTAGAGAAGCATCTTTCACAGAGGTGAATACTTGTGCAATACCTGTGTGTGGGGGGAACTGTCCTAAACTCTTTGGAGGAAGGGCATGATAAGAATTTAATACATTAGAAGAAATAAACTGAATTGACTTGGCTCAAAGCCAGAAAGTTTTAAAGAAATAAATTTATAATGCAAGGTGAATCATTCATTGGGCTCTTGTAAAAGTAAGAAAGCTAATCATTTCTAATGAGTTCAGCTTGTAAATATACATAAATTAATCTCAAATGACAGTCATAAGGGGACAGATTTGCTGACCACAGTTTCCTGGAAAAAGGGTTTGCTTGCAAAATCATTTCTGCCTTTCGTTTTAATCAAGGCAGAGGATTGTTTTAATCCAATGAATATATACTAATCAATACTCTGGCTTTTTGGCTCTTTCATGATAAAAAAGAAAGGAGAGGGAGAGAGAGTGCTCAAATATTTTTGAATGCTATTTTTGAATGCTATTAAATTCTAACATTCAACTATTCCAAGTGTTGTAATTTCCCGAGAACCCCAATTTTCCTTCTGGCTCAAGGTGGTTCAAGGTAATAAGAAAAAAATTACATTTTGTATAAAATGTGTGGGGGTGATTTCCCCCCACAGCGCCCCACGTGGCGCCCCCCACTGACTTTAGGAAATCGAGTAGGCTAGAGAACAGGCCTTCCTGTTCTGGTAGGAACTACATTTCCCAGACGGCCCCCCCCACTTACTTTAGGAAACCGAGCAGGCTGGAGAACAGGCCTGCCTGTGTGGGAACTACATTTCCCAGGATACCCTGGGAAATGTAGTTCTCACCAGAACAGGCCTCCAGCCTTCTTGGTTTCCTAAAGTAAGTGGTGGTGGTTGGTGGGGGTGGGGGTGTGTGGGGGAGGTGCCGGGGGGTGCCGCGGGGGACAAAAAAGCCAGAGTGCGCACTGGGCGCACTCTGGCCCAGATACGCCTCTGTGGCAAACCATCTATCCCAAGCTGGTGACCAGGGGGGACCTAACAACCCAAAGTGGCAAGGAATTTGGTAATCTAATTACGATTACTTTTAAGACTTCCCTTCCTGGTTGTTTCAGCAGGATCTGATGCAGTTAGCTCTCCAGAGAAGGGTGAAGATTCAGGCTTGCAGACCTACTTCACTATGTTTGTGCATCTTATCCTTCCACTCCCCAAAGGGCTTTCTCCCACTCTGTCATGGAATGGAACTCTAAACAACAAAGCATGCATGCTCATGCAAGAGAAGATCATACATGCATTGTAATGATACATGCTATGTGGACAAATTATAGTCACAGACCACCAGACACTTTCAAAATTTCTTTGAAAAGCTCTGGAAAAAATCATTATTTTGAACAAAAAAGGCTTATAATGATAGAGCTACTCCAACACCTCTTCATTAGGTATTTCATTTGTGCAATACAGCATTTGTGGATCTCAGAGTTCACTTTTTTTGGGGGGGGGGGGCTTCTATGAAAAGTGCATTTGTTGCATTTACCTGGAGAATTGATATTAACACTTGCCAAATGTTATTGCTGTAGATGGTGAGACTCCCTTGCTCAATAAGTACACCACAACGACAGGCTGGAAAGGAATGGGCCGCAGCCCGTTTATTAAACAACAAACATATAAACAAGAACTATATACATCAGAGCTGGGCGGCAAACGGGTCGCACATCACATCCCAATGAATGGGAAACTGGCGGGAAGGGAAGCCCAGAGATCATACTCCTGAATGCTTCCACACTTCCCGCCCCTGCTGAGGAGACGGGCACCGGCTGAGCCCCAAGGCCACCCCCAGCCCGTCTTCCTCCCGTGCTCGCTGGGGTGTCGGGCACCGGCTAAGCCCATGGCCGCCTAACGGCCCAACCCAACCCCACTCCCTGGGGTGTCGGGCAGCGGCCCGGCCTGCCGGCCCGCCAGCCTGCCCACCCCACCCCCCGGCCCTCATAGGGCACAAGCCTGGGAGCCCCAGCCGGAAGGCTCGTTCTCTCCCCAGATGTGCGACACCGTTGCAAACCCGCCGGACTGCGACAGTAAGGACCCAAAAATCCCGCCAACCCTAAATTACAGGGAGGGTGGGTGGGCCACGCCTTGCTGGTTCTCGCCGCCGGGAAGGGCGCGGACCGGGGAAGGCGTCTAGATATACCCAGGCTCCTCCCGCCTTTTTCAGGGGGAGCCAATCACTGCACCCGGTTCTGCAGCTTGCCACCAGGCCATGCATGCCCCTTATCTTGCTGCGTTGCTCACCACGGCAGCAATGGCTGCCCCTGGTTATTCAGGTGCATCTTATTTGCTGTAGATGGTGAGACTCCCTCGCTCAATAAGTACACCACAACGACAGGCTGGAAAGGAATGGGCCGCAGCCCGTTTATTAAACAACAAACATATAAACAAGAACTATATACATCAGAGCTGGGCGGCAAACGGGTCGCACATCACATCCCAATGAATGGGAAACTGGCGGGAAGGGAAGCCCAGAGATCATACTCCTGAATGCTTCCACACTTCCCACCCCTGCTGAGGAGACGGGCACCGGCTGAGCCCCAAGGCCGCCCCCAGCCCGTCTTCCTCCCGTGCTTGCTGGGGTGTCGGGCACCGGCTAAGCCCATGGCCGCCTAACGGCCCAACCCAACCCCACTCCCTGGGGTGTCGGGCAGCGGCCCGGCCCGCCGGCCCGCCAGCCTGCCCGCCCCACCCCCCGGCCCTCATAGGGCGCAAGCCTGGGAGCCCCAGCCGGAAGGCTCGTTCTCTCCCCAGATGTGCGACACCGTTGCAAACCCGCCACGAGCTGCCTACCCTTGCAGCTCACCGCCCAAGCTCCTCAAGCCTGAGCCTGTCACAAATCTAACCACCGACGAAGGGTAAACTGAACTGACTGAAGCCACAAGTCCATGCCCCATTGGGACAGGCGGACGCCATCCGGCTGGAAAAGGTCCATGACGTCCCGGGTGATTTTGGAGTGTTCTGCCACCGCTCCCCCGAGGGAAAGCACCACCTTGGCGGCCGCCTTATTAACTTTTCTGCAGGCCCTATCCACGGCCGAGGGATCCACCGCTCCGCTCCAATGAGCCCGCTGCACCATCTCGGACCAAACCAAGGTCATATTAGGCCGGTGCCTGGCAAAGCTCCTGAGCGTGGCGGCCACCGCAAAACGCAGGTCGAGGCCTGACCTGGCAGGGAGATCTTCCTCCCCAAGGTGGATGACCAGGAGGTCCGGTGTAGCCAACTGAAAAATGTATTCAATGACCTTGGGCTCTAGCTCATGCCAAAGCATGTGCCCCTGCCCCAACCAGGAAATTCTTACGTGCGCCCCGAGTCCGAGATGCCGGCCCCATTCGGACTTGCAGGCGTAGTCCCCGACTCTGTTGACGAGGCTGTGCCCCATGACCCACATCTGCCGATAGACAGTCTGCGGTGTCCCTGGAGGCACTGAGGAGGGAAATCAACAAGTCAGGTGTGGGCGAATGTACGCCCGAAAGGCCCCCGACCGCCACCTGCCCAAACTGCGGATATCCTCCGGGGCCCTGCCTTCTGCTGCCGTGGCCGTGGCGGCCCCTATTCTGAACGAGTGCAGGCCGAACTCCGCGGCCGGTAGCCCAGCATGAGCCAAGCATGCCCTGAACACTGCCAGCATTTGGAACCTGGTGAGGGGGGACCCATCCTCGTGCACCAAGAGCATGCCACCCACCCGAGGCCTGTGCCGTAGCCACTCAATTAGGGGAGGGAGGGGGCAGGTGGCATCGCCCGGTAGGGCCGGCATGGAGACCCAGGCCCCACGGCCCTCTTGGTCGGTTTTTGAATGAGCCAGCCAAGCGTGGACCATGTCCCCCGACAGGACGAGGTGTTCCCATTGCAGCGCGGTGCTGGAAGGTCGAACCCTGGTAGGGGCGACCAGTTCCCCAGGCCTGAAAGCCCCGTGGTGGGCCAGGTGGAAGGCGGCGGCGAAAAGCAAGCGCTCATAGCGCGAAGCGCACACCTGCCCTAGAGCCCCAGTGACCGCCCTCAACACTTCCTTGGTGACCGGGCGCCTGAGGTCCCCCCGTCTGGTGCCCACCCGCCACCATCCAGCCACTAGGCGGCGAACAACAAATGCCTTGGTGACGTCAGGAAAACCGGAAACCTTGCAGTAGAAAGCGATGCCCGCCAGGTGCACCCCCATAGTGCGCGGGTGCATCCCCTACCCATGGAGCCGGACCAAATACTCGAGGAGGAGGCCAGTGTCCACCCCACTGCAAACCGGGCGCCCGGAGGACGCAGCGAAGCTCAGGAAATCGTGCACGGCTCCGTCGTATTGCCTGCATGTGGCCGGTGCCAACGAGTTCAAAACACCTGTGATGACGTCTCGTTGCCAAGGCTCCAGAGGAACGCCGGCACTGTCGGCGGGAACGGCTCCGCCCCGGGGGCCAGGCGCCGGAAACGATCCACCTGCTGGCGAGATAAAGCATCAGCAATCTCGTTCTGCAAACCTGGAACAAAAGCAGCTTTGAAAGAGATGTTATGAGTGAGGCAGGTAAGAACCAAATTGCGAACCAGGCGCATGACCCGTGCCGATTTGCTCGACTGTCTGTTTACCACACGCACCACTGCCTGGTTGTCGCACCAGAAAAGCACCCGTTTGTTTTGCCAGAGGTCGTGCCAAATGTGCACCGCCACCAGGATGGGGAACAGCTCCAGAAAAGTAAGATCCCTGGTGATGCCCTGCGCGTGCCACTCTGGGGGCCAAAGGCCCTGCGCCCACTGACCCCTGAAGAACACGCCGAAACCAAAAGCCCCAGAGGCATCAGAGTGCACCTGCAGCTCCAGGCCAGGTTCCAAAGCAGATTGCCAAAGGGAGATGCCGTTGAAGTTTAGGATGAAGGACAACCAGACCTGTAGGTCTTCTTTCATGCCCCGGGAGACCCTGATGTGATGGTCAGGGGACTTGCAGCCCGACAAGGACCTCGCCAGCCGGGAGCAGAAAGCCCTGCCCGGGGCCACCACCCTGCAAGCAAAATTAAGGTGGCCGAGTAAGGACTGGACCAGGCACACCCTGCATTTTTGGAGGAGGAGAACGGACTGAAGCAGGGCTGAAAGGGCTGTAAGCTTGTCAGCCGGGAGTGAGGACGTGCCTAGAACCGTGTCCAGGTGAATGCCCAGGTAGCTGAGGGCAGTGGCGGGCCCCTCCGTCTTGTTGGGAGCCAAGGGAACCCCCAGCTCGGCGGCCAGGACCTGGAAAGCCTGAAGGGCCAGCTCACACTCCCGGGTGCCCTGCCTGCCGATAAACAAGAAATCATCAAGGTAATGAGTCACCAAACCGGAGGGCACCCGCTGCCTAAAAGCCCATTCGAGGAAGGTGCTGAAAGTCTCAAAGGCGGCGCAGGCAAAGGAGCAGCCCATGGGCATGGCCTTGTCCACATACCAATTTCCTTGGAAGTGGATGCCCAGCAGCTCGAAGTCCAGGGGGAAAATGGGCAGGAGCCGGAAGGCGGACTGAATGTCACACTTTGCCAGGGATGCCCCCGGACCCGCCTGCCTGATGCAGAGGATGGCTTCGTCCAAGGTGGTGTAACGGACCGAACAAACCTCTGGGTCAATGAAAAAATTCACGGAGTCGCCCCGGGGGTAGGAGAGGTGTTGAATTAAGCGAAACTCCCCCGGGGCTTTCTTAGGCACGACGCCAAGAGGGGAGACCCTGAGGTTGGGGGGGGGGGAGGGTGACAGAAAGGGCCAGCAATGCGGCCGGCCTGGATTTCCTTGTTGAGCTTATCAGCCACCGCTCCAGGGAGATCGCGGACAGATTTTAGATTGCTGGCATGGTAAGCCCTCCGTGGGCCTTGGTATGGAATGCGGAAGCCAGAAGAGAAACCCTCCCCCAGCAGATGCGCAGCCCCCCTGTCTGGGTAGAGCTGCAACCACTCCAACAGCACCCCCACTTGAACGGGGAAGGGGCCAGAGACTGCAGCTGAGCGAGCACCTCAGTGTTTTGTGGGGGCGGGAGCACCGCCCTGGCCACCGGCATCTTTGTGGGAGGGCCCGGCGCCGGGCGACCGGGCCTGCCGAAAGGGGGGGCGTCCCGCCGGCTTGGGACAGCTGATCCTGCTGTGGCTGCCGGAACAAAGGGAGCAAGAGTGCTCATATCTACATTTTGCCGCTGGCAAGCACCTTTGTTGAATTCCCAACACAACCCCTTGGCCCCCACCCGCCCCGGGTAGGCTCTGCCGGGTTTTGTGGGAACGGGAGGATCCGCCGCCCCTCCCATGGCGGGCTGGACCACGACCATCCAGGTTTGGTCGTGGATGAGGTCCCAACGAGAAAGGCACTTGTCGCGGCGTTCTTGCGGATGGCCTCGTCGTAGCGATGGCCGCAGTCTCCCCAGCCAGCGCCCGAGCCCGCAGCACATGGGCCATGTGAGCTGCGAGATGCCAGGCTTCGCCAAAGGGATACGCTGCCCGATGAGGGCCAGGAATTCGGTGAAGCCCTGCAGCCAGTTGTTGAAATTCCGCTCGGCTGCTGCCTGGTCCTTCCGTTTTTTGTCAGCCTTCCCGCCCGACAAACCCAACTCCCCCTCCCGCCGCCAGGAACTTAAAGATATCCACATAATACCCATCCAGCGCCTCGCTCCCCGGAGCTTCCTGGGGAGAGTGGGACCCGGGCGGAGTTGCCGCAGTCGTCCTGAGCGGGCCGGGGGATGGCGCTCGCCGCCCGAAACGCCTGCGCTTTGCAAGCCATGGTGGGAGAGCAGGCACCCTCTCCCCCCGCACCCAAAATTCCCCAGTAACCTGCGCGTCATCATCCTCAGTAGACTCACCCGACGACGAAGAGCTGGGGGATCGCCTAGAGGAACGGGAACGCCCCGACGACCGCTTCCTCCTCCTGCCCTCGCGCCCCGAGGGGCCGACGGACGCATCCACCGATGTGGACGCGCTAACCGGAGGCAAAAGTTGCAGCACATCCGTTGCTCCGCTCGAGGCCCCCTCCGGCGCCGCACCGGCCTCCGCCGGCGCGGTGAGCTCAGGGCCCCCGACCCCCGAGGTGGGGCCCGACTTGCCAGCCGCTCCGCCAAGGACTTGAGAAAGATGCAACAGGGTGTCCGCCAGGTTGCGGACCAAGGCAGGATCGGTGCCCATATGGCCGACGTGTTCGGGGCGGGAAGATGCTGGGCCGGCACCCCCCGGGACCGCGGGGAGGGCCCCTCCCAATGGAGACTGTCCCGCCATGCCGACCGGCTGCCCCCTGCCGATGGGGGACAAGTCCGAGCCCGCGGCCGCCCTCGCCGCTGCTCCGATACGCCCAACGACCGGGCCGTCGTCCGACGTCCCCAGGCCAGTCTGGGCCCGGACCCTGTTCAGCAGAGCATGCGCCCTGCCCGATGGCGCCGCCGCCTCTGCAGCAGGCTGCCTGCTCTTGCTCCTTTTCGGCCCCAAGGCGGCTGCGAGACCGGCCCAGAAAATTGAAAAGGAAGAAAAGGTTGAAAAGAGAGAAACAAGGATAGCCAGAGGAAGAAGGAAAAATCAGCTAAAAAGGAAAGAAAAGAAAAGGCCAGTCTCCTTCCAGGCCTTACGCGAGACGCCAACGCGACCACACCTTGCTGGTTCTCGCCGCCGGGAAGGGCGCGGACCGGGGAAGGCGTCTAGATATACCCAGGCTCCTCCCGCCTTTTTCAGGGGGAGCCAATCACTGCACCCGGTTCTGCAGCTTGCCACCAGGCCATGCATGCCCCTTATCTTGCTGCGTTGCTCACCACGGCAGCAATGGCTGCCCCTGGTTATTCAGGTGCATCTTATTTTCTGACTATATCACTTTAGTAGTTGGAATGGAGCTGCTGTGGACAGAACTTACTACACTCAATCTGCCATTTGAAATTCACAGTATTGGCTTCTCTCTAAAGCATTTCCTATGATTATTCAGGGCTCATTTAAAACTAAATCTGAAATATCCTGGACAGCTGCTGATATCTTCTTCTAACCTATCAGTCAAGTTAACACACTGTGATAGCTTAAGCAAGAACTAGTGCAAATGTTTCCTACAATGAACCTGAATCCAGATGAAAAATAAACAGTGGCCCCACAGAAACAATATATATGCTAAAGAAAATAAAATAAGATTGAAGAACATGGTGATTTGTGTATAGTATAACTTGACTTTGAATACAAATCTGCTGAAAAATCAAACTTGTGTGCAAAACTGATACCCTTGCAGAGAGTTTTCTATTCTGTCTGACTCTATATGATTCAACCATATGATTCAACCAAATTGTACAGACAGTTTCAATGGCTAAGTGATTTTTAATGTAAGGAATTCATTTTTACAAGGACCATCAAAAAAAGGCAACAAGATTTTCCCTATGAGTAAAGACTAAGGAGATCACAACTTTTCATTTTAGAGAAAATATGAACTTAAGGGACTGCATGGAGATTTAAATTGTACAATATGTACAAGTGGATAGAGTGAACTTTTTCTTCCTGCTTTATAAAACCAGAGCTCCAGAAAGGGTTTCCAGACATCAGATGGCAACTAGCAGGGGAGGAAGGAGGCAGGGACAGGGAAGATGGCTGTGATGATGCAATGTTTTGGGTATCTTCAGGAGACTCTCCTGATGATGCCACCCATTTTTGGTGCAATTTGGTTCAGGGGATCCAATTGTATGGTCCCCCAAAGAGGGTGACCCATCCCCCACTGTTTGCAATGGGAGCTAATAGGAGGTGGGGACTACCCTTTGAGGGTCCATTGCACCTGCTAAAACAAACTTTGCCAAAGTTGGTTGATATCATCAGGAGAGTTTTCTGATGATGTACTGTAATTTTGATGCTGCTTGCATAAAATATACTCCCCTGACAGACAACCCAAGGTAAGTATTGGGGGGATTCTCGGGGGGTGGGGTGGGGTGGGGTGATTCTTTAGGATTTTTCCCTTCCTTTAAAAATTATTTGCCCCATAAGTTTCCCTTGATGTTGGTATGTGTTTTGGTTCATATTTCTGCCTCCTCCCTGTACTTCTCAGCGTCTTTGCCTGAACACCTGTAAACAAGTCTCGTACCACAATAAAAGCAGAAGAACCAAGCTTGTGAACCTCTATTGAGGTCAGGAGAGACAAGCTGAATTGTGCCAATATTTGGTTATCAAAGTATCAGTCAGCCCCTTGCATGATTAACCAGTCTGTCTCCACAGAAGGATTATGCTGAAGTGTGAACAGTAGTCAGACAAGATACAGCAGGCTATAGGATAGGATCCAACCCAGTCTTGGAGCAGTTGGACCTATTTGTAGGAAATGTACTGCCACAGATATGTGACTTTTGTGACACGTTTATGCCAATTTATATTATCAATCTATAACTGGTTACAAAGAAAAATGATACAGAATTTAATTATATGTTGATAATTATATGTTATTATAATATACAATAAAATATGAATTAAAAAAACTAAGGCCAACTCTGTTTTGCTTCTGAAATCTGAGGAGATATGGCTAGCCTGGGCTAGCTATGACCCTTTCTGCACGGGCAGAAAGCAACTACTTCAGCCCGGTAAAACACAGTTTTGGCGGGGACCCTTTGCACAGGCACTGCTGCCAAATTGATGCAGCGGCACCCTGTTCCCGCCCAAACGGTGTATTCAAAACTCGCTCGGGAGCGAGGTTTTCTGCAAAAGCCAGCTTCCATCCACTGCCATGCGAATGGCAGCAGGTGAAAGCCGGTGTATTACTCTTCCTAGCCCCAAATGCCTCTTTACCTCCTGCTGGCTACCATCGCTCTGAAGAGCCCAGGGGACACGCCCCCTGGCCTCCGTAGCTGCAGCCATCATTCTGGCTATGGGGGCATGTCCCCTGGCCTCCTCAGAGTGACAGCAGAGTGATGGCTGCCAGCAGGAGGTAAGGGGGCTGCGCAGAGCCTGCTCCAACAGCTGCACAGCCCATGAGGCCATTTGTGCGAACAGCCCCAGAGCCTGCATCGGAATGATTAATGCCGATGCAGGCTCTCTCCCTTGGCTGTGTGGAAAGGGCCTTAGTCAGGGTCTTGTGGCTCTAGTTTTCTGTTTATATGGGTTTTTTAAGCAAAGGAACATTCTAAAGTGGAATCTGCTGCCTGTGTGTTTGAAGCAGAGCAGTTTGTTCTGTCACCTCATTCCCGCCTCCATCTCCTGCATGCATGTGAGCAAAGGTCTGAGAAGCCCGGGATGGTCTAATAAGGTATGTGGGTTTTTTATTATGTTCTCAGACTGTTCAATTTGCCCATGAAGCAGCTGGCGAAATCACTTGTCAGAAACTGCTTCGAGGGAGAGAAGTTGAAAGTTTTCATGGAATCACTTTCCATGAGAAAAATAGTGTAAAGTAAAATATGCCTGATCAACTCATTGAAGAAGCAGTTAGTTAAAGTTGTTGTTCACCTTCTCCTGACAGAAGTGTCTTTCATCCCAGAAGCTGTGAGTAAAATACAAATTGCTAGTCTTGCCTCCTTGGCAGTGGAAATCATTAGTAGATCTCTCCCTCTCTTTTTCAGAGAGTAAATGTACCCTTTGGAAACCAGCCAATTTTGGCATCAAAAGCTTAACTTTGGATTTACTGCCTGTTGTCACTATGTCTTTTGGCTTTAAAATGGTTTCAACACATCGGAGAGGATTTTAAATATATAAATATATATTATTTATAAAATATACTGATCAGAGTAGCACAGGCTGACAAATATCCACAATGAATCATTCCTGCTGCAGATGAATGAAAGGATCAAGGCAAAACATTAATAACCCAAAATGAAAGTGAATAATTAAATACCTACGTCAATTTTATTTCAATTTAGAAAAAAGGAGACTGACTTAACATTAGTTAACTTACTTTCCCCCCACTTTTGAAAAAAAAAAAGCACATTATCATGGGGGAGAGAGTGGATGGCCATGAGCCCTCTAGGACTGATAACTCAATGACCTTATTGATACTCTTTCCAATATTCAATATAGCTACAAGGACTTAGTTATGCAGATTTAGCTGTATCCCAGGGGAGCATATTTCAATCCACCCCTCATGGGGATGGAGGACTACACAAAGGCTTGGACAGAAGATAAGGGAGTTTCAGTTTTGTTTCCTGAGCTGACTGGAAGAAGTCACAGGTCTAGGTCTAGCAAATGTGTCTACGCAGCAACAGTATTAGGGGAGGGGCAGAAACTAATGGCTTTGGTAGACAATTAAAAACAAGCTTCGTTGCACTAGGTTGCATCTAAACAGCTTTTCTTCCGGTAAAACAAGCCCAACCTGGCTACCTGTCAATCATGGGACCCACTTTGGCAAAAAATCACGCAGGACTGGGGCTGAAGTGTGAACAGTAGTCAGGCAAGATACAGCAGGCTATAGGATAGGATCCAACCCTGTCTTGGAGCAGTTGGATCTATTTGTAGGAAATGTACTGCCACAGATATATACTCCACAATTAAAAGTCACATCTCAAGTAGCAGCATATATTTGAAATGTTGCCACAGAAAGATTTGGCCTGTTTCTCAACTGGTTGTTTGCCTCACTTCATTTGTTTTTCTCAGCAGTACTCCAGGGAGAGCAAATCCACCTGCATGGGCATGTATCACTTCTACAGCTATTAGTTAGCTTAAACTTTTTAATTAAATGGAAATGTGAGTTAAAATTTAGATACTGAACAGAAACCACTAAAATAACACATGAAGGGAATTGTGTGTATGAGATGAGATGGGATGTGAGTATAAGGAACATGTTATAAGTTCATAACAGGGCCAGTAATGCTTGGGTCCTCCATTCTTGAAGTTCCACTTTTAGTCAGTTCAGTAATTTCTGCAGTAAGGTAGTACAACTTGCATGCAAGTATATTTAAAAATGAAATACGATAAGATAATTTGAATATTCATTAAAAGCATAAAGATTGTGTAGTTATGAACACATGGTAAAACAGAAGCATCTGTCATTAAGGCATATATTACTATGCTCATTAGAAGTTTCCATAGCAATAATATTTCAAAAAAATTCATTCCAATTAGGTATAATATATTCTGCAAATTTCATTATTCTTCTGACTTCCTTTATTGGCTGAAATGTAATCATGTAGGAATTGTGCAGATTTCCCTATAAATTAACAGGTTTGCTTGTTAAAATATTCAAAACATATTATTTTTCTGAACGGTGGTTCCGCAAAGTCATTAGCATGACTAAAGAAAACAGGCTGCATGATGAGATAAAGGCATAAGTTCTCAAAAATGATGTCTCTGATATTAGAAAGTAAATTTTAAAATTTAAAATTATATGGATTCTAATGTGAGGCTTATTAAAAACACTTACTGCTCGGCCATAAGTGAAAGGTATAGGAGTAGGTGGATTAGGGTGGAGCTGAAATTTGTCAGGAATTTCTTTAGTTTAAAATTGAAATTTCATAGGGAATGCTTTTATAAAAAACTCTCTCACTGTCCCTTACTGGACTTTCATCACTTCTTTATTTATGGTTCTGCCAGGGTTGCAGGGCATCACAGCTTGACATCTTTGACCCTCAACCTGAAGGCAGTAAATGCCATAATACTGATTTGGTTTCATGTTAATGCAACATAGCCAATCAGATTTGACTATGTGGTGGACTACAGGTTAAAAAGAGGGAAGGCTCTTATTCTCAGTCTGGTGAGTAAAAATAGTCGAGAGGGGAATGGAGTCCAAACAAACACCAAGGCTTTCTGAGTGATCTTTTAAAAAAAAATCCCTTCAAAATAGGCAGATTAAACACCAACAAAATGCCCTATTGTCCCTCCATCAACTGGATCACATTGTCAAAGTACCAGTTCATGACACGATGATAGTATCTGGATGATTCTTTCATAATTAAGTGCAGTCAAATTGCAGCTATCTTAATGTAACCCCTCATGGGGTTTTCATGACAAGAGATCTTCTGAAGTGGCTTGACACTGTCTTCCTTCACCTAACAACCTGGTATGAGAACTCCCCTGGTGTTCTCACAGCCAAATACAAACCCATGCTGAATGTGCTATGTGTCTTATAATAGGAGAGGACCTTGAGGGATGTCAGTCTTATGGCATGAGAGATATGACTTGGCTTGGTGATTTGGGTACCCCGAATCACCAAAAATGGTCAAATAATGGCCTACTTGGGCATTTTCAGCTCACATTCAGCCCAAATACATTATGCTCTGAATGCAAAGTATTTGGATTGGTTTGTATATATTCAGTGGCATTCGAGGATCGTTTAAACAATCCCCGCATGCAGCTGCTTCCCCCCCTTCCTATGGCAAGTGCTTGCAAACAGGAGTCCCCCTTTGCTGGGGGAAGGGAGGTGCTGGTCTCTGGTTTGCTGTTTTCTGTCTTTAAGCATTCTTTCAAGGGAGTGAAAAATCCCTTGAAAGAATGCTTAAAGAGTCAGAAAACAGCAAACTAGACATTCCCCTCCCCTTCCCTGGGATGTGCCCCCTCCAGGCCAAAACCTAAAAAAACCAAAAAAAATTCCAAAAAAATCAGAAGGACCCGAATTATTTGGGATACTCAAATGTATTTGGGTATACTTAATATGATATTAATCTAATTTGGGCATACAGATAATTTTATGCCTGAATAAACCCAAATCTGAATTTTACCAAATATTTTCAGTATTGCTCAACTTTATACATGACTCAACATCTCTGAATCTGATTGGACAAAAAAGACTGAAACCATCAGCAAGCCCCACATATTTCTCTGCTCAGTCAGAAATGAATCAGTGTGTACAATCAGTCCTGCTGAGTATTTAACTCTTCAGTGAAATAAAATATACCAAATTGCAGAGCAAGGATATATATAGTATGGACCAGAATAATTTTTTATCCAGCAAGTGTTCATTAAATGAGAAGTAGCTGGGCTGGTAGTGAAGTCTGGATAAGTTTTACTGTAGCCTTTTTTCTTGAGGTTGTTAGTATCCTTAAGCAAACATGAATACCACAGTGAATATATTTGTTTCCCTCTATTTTTGTTGCTATGTGTGGCTACTTCTCAAATATGAATGATGCTTTGTGCACATATGGTCACACATTAGTGCTTTCCCACAGCATTTCCCTGTTGTCTGCTACAACCATTTTCCCATCTGCAGTTCGCTATGGTCTTTTAAGTGGACACTACATTGACACTTTATAGGCAGTTACATAAAAAGTGTGAAGTGTTTGACTGCCTCTCAAAGTGCTGCTGGACTTGGCAATTGTTAATGGCAAAGACAGGGTTTGTGTTCTGATTTGAATCAATTTTCACCTACCGATTCTTGTACAGTCTCATGGCATTGACATTTTTAACACCTCCTTTTGTATATCTATAAAAATGGCAACAACACCCTTGTTTGACTACAAGGGAGTTGTCTGCATAGCTTGGTTTTTTTCCCACTGTTAATGGCCCATCCATTGTATTATTGTGTGTTACGACCCATATATTTGTTAAAAGGGATGGCCTGCGAAAATATCAGGAACAATCTTTCTCTGTACTTTGCTGCTCAGCATCATGGGAACTGTAGTTGTTTGTCAGGGTAAAACATAGTAGTGTCCACACCAAGAACTGCTGCCATTGTCTGCTGCCATGTGCTTCAAACTCTGCAGTACAGAAAACAATTAATGCAGTAAAAAACTATAGAGGTTGATATTCTGCATAGGCAAAATATTAAGTAATTACGTACATTAAGTAATATGGTGGTCAGTTCACCGTACTGTTGACTGGTTTAACAAAATAGGCAAATTATGTTTATTTCAGACTTTATACCTAGTATGGAAGTGAGACATTTCTTTTAAAAAATTATTACTGGATGCCTATTTTCTCATTCAAATATTGACTACTCCACTGCCAAAAAGGTAAGATCACAGATTATGGGATTGAATAGGGGGAAAAAAGGTACATAATGTTTATATTTTATAATAAAAAAGGAAAATAAAAAACACTTTACTCATCAATTCCACCCCTTTCAGTGAAATGTTTATCACTACTTAATTAATAATTTTGCAGGTTAAGATTTGGCCCTCTTAATTTTGTGAACAACTTCCTATGCCCTCATTCAAGAATTCATAATTTGTGGGTTATATGCTAGAGTACATCATTGACTGTTCACACTTTTAATGATACTTCTGATCATTAATAGAATGTCCGTCTGTTTTGTTTTGTTGCCAGAATTTCAGTTTCCATTATTCTTGCTTCTTCTATTTGGCAAATTAAAGACATTTAAAGAGACCAAGAGAAAATGGAATGATGTTAAAGCTCTCAACATGTTCAATAAATTTGGAAAGCACTATTAATTTTAGCTCTCAAATTAAATGGTTAAAACATCATATCTATGGATACCTAAGAGATATTCATAACCAGGCAATAGACCTTCATGTTTCTGCTGTCTGTGGCATCCATAGACTTTGTTGGAGAGGAACAAGAGGGTTGCCATAGCAACCAAACCAGCACATAGATATGTGAAAAAGATGTTACTCCCTCTTCCAAAGATATCAAAGTGGCTCGGAAGAGCAGAAAAAGCTTCAAGCTGATATACATAATGGAGGGAACAGCAATTATTCCTTGCAAAAATTTGGTCCCTCCCAAGTCAAATAGAAAGTATTAAAGAAACAATGACTACCAGTCAAAATGCAAAATCTGCAAAAAAAAATAAACACACACACACACACAGAGAGAGAGAAATTTAATAATATGAGACTTTAGTGAATTCTGCCATCTCTTCAAGTATAGATAGACATGCTACTATACCACCCCAACATGGGTATGTGTCAGGCATAATTCTATAGAGAGTGTCTCCAACTGAAGCCCACTGATTTCAATAATATTAGACTGGAGTAACTGCATAGAAGTGGACTGTAAATCCTCAGAAGGAATATTGTAAAGCCAAGAAGTAGCAGACGTGGGGAAAGGGAGGGGTAGGTGCTCTGTTTTATCCTAACTGAGATGGATCCTACAGCTGCTTGAATGGAACCAGATTCCCCTCCAAGTTGGCCATCCCCTGCATGCCTCATTCCACACCAAGTGGAACTGAAGGCAAAGCAAAATTCAACACAACTCAGTGCTTTTTGAAGTTTTTAAGATTTTGCTTTGGAAAATTTTGAGCAACAAAGAAAAATCAGTTCAGCTCAAGCTAATGAACTTTGTCAATACTATTATCAATCAGTTTGCCAACTTACAACAAGAAAATCATCCAGTAAGGACCAGGGTGTCCTTCGTGAAGAGTCAAGCAAAAGTGATCTCTTGTTCTTGTGCTGCCACAGAAGATTCTTCCCACACAAATTAGGGAGCAAAATCTTACCCAATATCCTTCTTTTTAGTAGTAGTACCCCAGTCTTAGGTGACTTCCAAAAATCTGTTGGATTTTGAATTTGTTCCATCTCTAATCACATAATAACATTTTACACTTAAAAGGACTGTATTTGTGCCAGCAAACTGATTTCTGATTTTTTTTTAATTTGGTTATATTCATTCTTAGCCTACCTTTCTCCCAGAAGACAGCAGGCGGGTTACATTCACAGTTAAAATTTAAAATATAGTAAAACAGGAATGACAGTAATATTAAAACACCTGATAAAAAAAATCCCAATTTCAAATTGTTCGGTAGCAGACAGACAAATAAAAATAATGATTTAAAAGCTATCATTTAAAAAGCTCTACTTTCCAAAGTTTTCAAGGAAAACACACACACACACCACCACCATTGGATTTATCCTGATAGTTGCTGGCAACCTAGTTTCTTAGGTGAGATCTAGCAATGAAAAAGATATAGAGCAATCAGTTATTTTATCCCCTTGAGGAAGGGGAGCTTTAAAAGTTCTTAATCAACTTTTTGCTCCAGAACAGCAATTTTTGTTTGTTTGGTTTTTTGCTTGTTTTTGTTCACCAAAGAGTTAGGGAGGGCACAAGGGCACAGTATAAGATATGATCACATTTGATGCTAAAATAAATGATACACATGTATGTATCCATAGGAAGTAAATGCATTTCATAAGATAACATAACATATGCAGACTGTATCTATACAAATAAAAGGACCAGCATGTCAAGCCATCTGTCCATAAATTTGCAGCAGACATAACTCATCAGAACAATAGTGCTAGGAGTCTCAAAACAGACCATTAAGATTCAGCACAATAATGAAATTTGCAGAGCCAAAAATAAAGGGAATTGGAACATGGTAGCCCAGGTTATCTCGAGAACTTCCCTCTGCTATTTTCAACAAAAGTGAAAGTTGACTCTTTGTGGCAGAAAATAACTTACCACTAGTTTCAGGATGATTCTGGGAGTTGCAGTTTTAAAGCAGAAGGGATTTTGAACATCCTGATCCACATTGTTTCTAGAATGTTGCTGTACTGGCGACAGTACACCTGCTTGGAGAAAGGAAGGAAGAGGCACCACTTTCGGGGAACAAGGTATACATTCCTTTCTTGACAAAAAGTATGGGGGTAACAATTTCTTTGCATTATCAGTGCCAGGATGCTGTAGTGGCTACTATATCAGAACAGGATCAAAAAACCCCAGATTCAAATCCTGAGTCTGCCATGGATGTTTTCGGGATGACTTTGGGCCAGTCAAACATTCCCAGCCTAGCCTATTTCACAGAGTTTCTGTGAGGATAAAATGGAGGAGAGGAGAATTGTGCAAGCAGCTTTGGGTTCCCATTGGAGGAAAGGTAGTGTGCAAATGAAGTCAACCTCCACTATTTGCATTGGAAGCTATGGTCATCTGTAGCAGACATAACTCATCAGAAACTCATCAGAAATTAAGTGAGTACAGTGACTTGCGGGCTTGTCAGGTGGAGCAAATAGGAATAAGACTGAAAAGTATTATATGCCCTTCTTCCTTCCATCCATCTTTTTTTTGTAAATACTAGCATGTACAACTACATTGACCAAACTTTGAATTCAACAATTATCCAATAGAACTCCCATTTAAATTAGGAGAAGACACCTTATGATGGAGAAAGGCAGAAGGAACTTTCTCCCGATAAGGAAGAAAGCATGTCATTATTACTACCTCCATGCTTTTTTAATAATAGAGCTTCCAAGTAAAAATTATATATATGGGGGGTGTGTGTGGCTATACTTTGCAGTGAAATATTCATGATTATTTGGTACTTTAACTTTGCATTTCAATACTACCAAGTTTTGTTACATTTATGAGTAACCTATGGGTCATAATAATGACAGACTTACCGACCAATAGTATAGTCAAGATAATGTTTATTATGACTTCTTTATGCAGAAAATAATAAAGAAATGCACCTGCATAAAACACACTGATAATCATTAACACTTATGGCTTTAAAACAGAGTTCGACAAGCTCATGGAGCTAATAATCACTATGCTATTAGCTGTGTCAGTTAAACAGAGCTTCCAGGTTCAGAGGCAGTATAACTCTGAGCATCAGTTACCAGAAAAATGCAGCAAGGGAAGGCTATTGCCTTTAACCTTGCAAATGTGGGATTCCTAGAGGTAGATGGACCTTTATCTAATCAAGTAAGGCTTTTCTTACATATCGTCCACCCCATTTGTCTATATGCCTTGAAAATGCCAAGGGAAAAAGTGATAAATGCCATGCTGAAGGATAAATATCCTTGTTCTATCTGAAGCCTCCATCCCTTTTACATCTCAAGTTTAGCTCTTTCCTTTTAGTTGCTGCCTCAACAAGATTATGAATTCACACAACTCCACAGGACATCCAGATACCACCCCCACCCCCAGTCTGGCTGATATCTCCCTTCCTATTCTGTTAGGTCTCAAACCTTGAAGCAAGAAACAGACTCTGTTGATCATCAACATTTACTGATAGGCAACAAAGCACCCAGCTTGAAAAAGCCAGTTCTGCTGAACCTGGCTTTTGCTGTCCCCTTTATTCAGAAGTGAATCCCCCCTCCCATTTTCCCAAAGATTGTGAGAAAGAATTATTTTGGAGCAAAGGCACCCCAAGGTCGGCATTAGATAGAGATAAAGCTACCTAGTCTTCTGCCCCCACAGGACAGCAGAAACATCCTGTTTTCCATGGGACCAAAAGTGTCAGGAGTGCGCCTAGTTTATCTACTCAGAGTGTGAAGCCATAAAGCAAAGATCAAGGAAAGAATGTCCCCTTATAGCAGTGGTGGTGAACCTATGGCACTCCAGATGTTCATGGACTATAATTCCCATCAGCCCCTGCCAGGATGGCCAATTGGCCAGCTGGCAGGGGCTGATGGGAACTGAAGTCCATGAACATCTGGAGTTCCATAAGTTCGCCACCACGGCCATATAGCAAGAGTAACATATAGCAGGTTGGTTACAAATATCTTGTAGCGATTACATTGAGTGAGGAATGTATCTCAATCAACTAGATACAATCCCCTGGCAGTATATTTTGTAACACCACAATGAGCCTGGAATGCATCTCAATCAACTAAATGCAATCCCTGACATATTCATTCCCCACAGCAGCTTCAGCTGCTGAGCTTTCCTTTCTCACCAGCCAGCCACTTCTCCTTCTGTCTCTTCAGCCTCTTTCCCGGGCCTAGACCCAGATGGCCTCATTTATTGTTCTAGCAAAACCACATGCTTTCTGGGCAGCCTAGGTTTACAGGGATTGCACTGAAACTGCCAGGAAGGGAGCGCTGTGGGCACTGGGACGATGGAGGTAACTTGACTGAAAGTGCCTCCCTTGTCTCCAGTGCTTCTGCCTGATTCTCAGATGTGGAGATAAGCAGAGAGCAAAGACATAGATGTCACTTGCCAATGGAACCAATTCAGGTGGTGAACATGCCTAGGAGATGCCACAAGGATCTCCAGCTGTTGTGGCTAGTGAGATGTTGAGCAGTTGGTTAGCAGCTGCAACTGTTGAGTTGTTCCTAACTTCCTGACCCATGAGCTCCACAGGAATTTGGCTATCAGCCTGTGAGCCAGGCTTCACCTCCTGTACTACTCTGCCTAGCTAGCCATATTCTCAGGTCAGGAGCCACTGTAGAGTGACAAAAGAGCCATGTGGGGTTCTGGTGCCACAGGTTACAGACCCCCAATCTAGACTCTTGTAAGGGAGCTATCTGATGCAGGTGCAGATAGTATAGATCCTCAGTGCCATGTGACTTTTGAATGCAACTATTCTACTGAGACAAGAAATCTTTTAATTTTTCCTTTGCTCCAACAAATAGATTGAACAGAGACATTACCACTTTTATTAGAAGATAATAGTAGACCTATCATTTTTTCAGTTGCTAAATGCTATGGTCTTGTTATTAATTTTCACAACATTCAGATGCGGTCTAGCTTTCTTAAAAAAATGTATTAACCTGCTCAGTAAATTTAATAGTTTTAATTAAAATAAAAAGCAGTACAAGGTAGAGAGGGAATAAATTTGGACAAAAAAAACTCACCCTGACCAGACATGAATCTTCAAAACATTATTTGGTTAGAACATTGGCTTCATCACCAAGTCACCCCATAAAGTATTACCCAACTAAACTGCTTACATTTGCAGAATTGGGATTAAAAGGGTTAGTGAATCAGAATTGGCAGTCCCATTCTGCAGGATTTTATACAGCTGTTACACAGTATAGCAAATATAATACTACTTTAAATTGTCCAATCCATATAAACTGAGTGGCTGCATTTCAGTGATATAGAACAGGATTTATAAATGCAGCTATTTCTCTGGCATTGCTCTATTTATTTTTAGCTTCCATTCCACCTTTTCATTCCATTATTTTAACCCACAAACCATTCTTCTGTTTCAAAAGGCTATAACAGTTAGATAAACTGAAACCAATTCATTATGAAAATGGGCTAATTGCTTTAAAAGTTAGGGTTAAAAATGTAATTGTTTTGTGGCTCTAATGTTGCACCCCAATTCTCTCCCTGGGATCACATAGAATGATAGTTTCCATCTTTTTTTTTGAAATTTTACCAGCATCATTGTTGAAACAGCCTTCTACTCCATGTTGGTTCTATCTGTCACAATTCTGTTGGGATCTTGGGAAGCCACACCTCAAGGTAGGTTTGGGTGGTAAAAGCAAGTTGAAATCACATGGAGTTTCAAGGAAAAAGCATGAAGAAGTTGATGCTCTGTGCAGCAGTAACTGCTCTGTTGGTCAGGATTATTCAGGCTGTTGTAGGTTTGCTGGACAGTGTGACTATGTCTGGTACTTTTACTTCCTAATGTTTCACTGCATCTATGACTGGCATCTTCAGAGGAATGTCATGGTAAGATGTGCCTCTTACCATGACATGCCTCTGAAGATGCCAGCCATAGATAGAGGTGAAATGTTAGGAACAAAAACAACCAGCCCACAGCCACACAGACCAGAAGACCCACAACAACCTGTTGATTATGTCTGCAAAAGCCTTCAACTAACTATTTCATTCCACTAAATTGGATCTTGTGACTCTCTTCTGCTAAGTCCTCCTTCAGTTGAAAAAGAAGAGGGTTTCTCTGTTGAAAGAAGACTTAGTAGAAAAGTGTCATAGTATTCAACAGTGGAAGGGGGTCGAAGGATCTAACCCCAGTATTTATTTCAGGCTTGAAATAATCTTGTAATGGCCAATTGCATTTCTCCAAGGTCAGGAACAGAGGGTGGTACAAGGGGAGAAGAGTCATCATGGGATTGTTTGGTGT
Source organism: Sphaerodactylus townsendi (assembly GCF_021028975.2). NCBI lineage: Eukaryota > Metazoa > Chordata > Lepidosauria > Squamata > Sphaerodactylidae > Sphaerodactylus > Sphaerodactylus townsendi. The sequence continues at coordinate 119,531,770 of NC_059428.1, forward strand.
GCTGAGAGGGGGCAATCCTCTCTGCAGTGTCATTTAATATCTATATGTGTCTCTTCCCCCAACTTTTTTTTTTGAGTTTCAGATTGGGCTGCCATCAGTTTGCATGTGACACCCACCTGTATCTGCTGATGGCTGACTGGCTGGATACTGCCCAAGTGATACTGGTCAGCTACCTGGAGGCTGTGCTGAAATGATTGCAACATAGCTGAAACTGAATCCATCAAAGACAGAGGTCATGTGGGTGGATCAGGGCATTTTAGGACTGGAGTGCAAGCTACCAATCCTTCAGTATGAAATTGGTACCAGCAACAACCATCAGGCATTTGAGAGTCACTCTGGATGCCTTACTATCAACTGAGATGCATGTCACAAATGTAACCATAGTGGCATTTTTCCATCTGCATCAGATCTGGCAATTGATCTTCTTTCTATCTCTTTCTAACTGAGCCACTGTGATCCATGCAATTGTCACCTTCAGATTAAACTACTGTAATTTGCTCAACACAGGACTACCCTTGAGACTGCTCTGGAAACTCCAACTGGCCCAGAATGAGGCAGCACAGGTCCTTATGAGGTTGCTGTGGAAAGCTCATATCTAGCCATTGCTCCACAAGCTGCACTGGTTCCAGGTGGAATTTTGAATCAGACAAGGTTTTTGGTATTGATTTTGGTATGGACACGGACTATAGATGGCACTACACCTTTTAATTTCCCCGCTCACGGCAACCAATGAACTGATTCGGCATCAACTGACTCGGTGCTAGTGCGTGTTGGTCATTCCATTGTGTCGTGACAGTTGGCAAACCTAATGTATAATGTTACATGATGTTATTTACAGTGAAATAGTTATGCTAAGAAATTAGTGTATATATACTGAATTAAATAAGTTGGTTTAGATTTTTATATACTTAGATAACAGAAAAATAAGGGCAATAAGACGATTGTATATACATAGCAATTGAGTTTGTCATGGTTCTGAAAATCATCAGAAATACAGTCCACTTAGCCTGAGTGTGGTGCGTTTTTATACAGTAGTACTTACTTTATTCTCAACAGGAACAAAATTACTGGCCCCAAAACCATTTGCTTATCTTCAACCAGAGTCAGAGCTTTCTTGGCTCTGGCTCCAATCTGATGAAATTCTCTGTTTAGTGAGACCTAGGCCCTGCAGTACTTGTAATTTTTCAAGCCCTGTAAGATTGAAATGTTCTGGAAGGCCTATGGTTGAAGGCAGTGACTGTTTCCATTCAGATGGCCTGACCCTCCATTCTTTCCCTTTGACTGGTTTTCACTAACATATTTGTTGCTGAAGTTATTTTTTTGTATTTTCCCTTCCTCCACTTAGAGTTTTAGTTGTTCCTTTTCTTGTCTTTCCCCCCATTTAGTGTGTGTTTGTATGGCACTATCAGAGTTTCTAGAGTGTATAGTATTGGTGGATTTTATTTGTTAATGGGTAATTTTAATTGTTGTCTAATTGTTGTGAGCAGCCCAGAGCCCAACTTGGTCAGGAAAGTGTGGGTTAAAAATTGAATAAATACATAAATACCTCACAGAGCTGTTGAAGGATGTGGTGGGGGTGTAAAACAATGCATGCTGTCCTGAACTCCTGGGTGGAAAGATGGGATAAATGTAGACAACCAGAACATCAAACAGGCAAATTGGAAGGCAGGTAGATAGCTAGACATATTATAGGAGGGGATGGTATATTTGTATTCCTCCAAGCCCTGATACATACACAATGATGATCCAGCTCCATAAATCTCAGACCCTCTGCAGATCTAGTTGTATTTGGTTGATCTCTATTTCCTAAATCCACTAAATCTTGTCAATGATAATATTTTCAATTTCTTATGTAGCTGAATGCAACAGATTGAAGCTCATTAAAATATTCTGTGGACAGTTTCAGGGTTTGGCTAATAAAAAATGGTTCTCCAGAGCTCCTTTGAAAGTGTTAAACACTAATTAATAGCTAAAGCATGAGCTGCTGGTATAAATTAAAGCATTTTCTGATAATTAGTGGACAATGAAAGTAAGCAGAGAGATCATTCAAAGGTTTTATATGTGTGAACAATTAGCAGTTCCTTTTCGTACACCCGTCTCATCTCTCCACAACTCTAGCATTTTAGGTTGTGAAGATGGAATGCTTCAATTTCATGGATTTACAGAGGCTGCCTAAGAGAGCTTGTATTTCTTTATGAAGCACACAGGACTTCATTCAGAAAAGAAATATACCTGGTCTTGTGTAGAATTTCCAGAACATCATCCAATTTATCTTGCTGAATTCTATCATTTGTTTTAGCAACTGCTGACTTTAAAAAAAAAAAAACCTTTAAAGCTATTTGGGGGACAAATCTAATTGTGTTATTGCATTATTCCAACCAGCCGGGCTTTCTAATGAGGGAGGATCATCTCATTATTGCTAGGGTCAGGATCTCTGTTTTATAACACTTATAAAAACTTACACAGCTACTTAACAATAAATATGCATCCAGAAAGCAAAGAATAGCATTTTTTTCTGTAAGAAATTGTTTGCTTTGTTACTTTATGAAAGAAACATCATCCTTTCACCTTTTAGTGGGTTATGATATTTACAGACCTCTCTGATATTAGTTCTGATGAACTATAAGTATATAATGATGAATCGTATAGTACAGGGGTAGGGAACCTGCGGCTCTCCAGATGTTCAGGAACTACAATTCCCATCAGCCTCTGTCAGCATGGCCAATTGGCCATGCTGGTAGGGGCTGATGGGAATTGTAGTTCCTGAACATCTGGAGAGCCGCAGGTTCCCTACCCCTGGTATAGTACCACCTGAACCCTTTGTAAGCATGCAAGTTGTAATGGAATTGTTCAAGTATCAATTATAAATGAGTAGTATATTGGGGCGCAGTGTGGTTTCCGGGCTGTATGGCCGTGTTCTAGCAGCATTCTCTCCTGATGATGCCAGCCACAGATTCAGGTGAAACGTCAGGAGAGAATGCTGCTAGAACACGGCCATACAGCCCGGAAACCACACAGCACCCCAGTGATTCCAGCTGTGAAAGCCTTCAACAATACATTGATTATTATATTGTATTTTTACCTTCAAGCTTAATGTTCTTGACTTGGTCTGTACATGGTCTGTAGTCTCTGACTACAGGTCAAGGAGGAACCAGTGTTGTCTATTTCATTGGTTGATTGCATAAGTATGTGCTCATATAATTTACCATGGATTTGTGCTCATGTAGGAGAATCCTTGAAAATTCTTGATGATGACAGTACTTACAAAGTTTTGAGCAGAAGGTATTGGGGGTGTTGATTCCTGCTTTTTTCTCCTCCTCTCAGAAGTCCCTTCCTTCTCACAGAAAGTTGATTTCTGAGGTTGAAGGATTCATGGACAAAAGGCCATGTGAGTTGGGTGGCTGCAGTGAGGAGGGATAGTAGGGCAAAATCATTCCATCTCCCTCTTCTGTCCAGAGATCTATGCCTGCAGAAGATGTAGAGAGCCTCTTCCCTTTCCCTCTCCTCACTGTAGCCCCCTTCATGTTAGAGACTGGTGGGGAAGGGAGAGGAATGTGATTAAAATCTGTGTATCTTTCTCTAACTGATTCCTGGATCCAACCCTTTCAAGTAAGTCATGCATATGTATAATGGGTTGAAACTTGTGAAGTGAGAGTCCCCAACTTTGCCTTCCTTCTCCCAGCTGCCCTTGAAGAATCCCCCAAATTCAGTTTCAGGGTCGGGGAAACCTTATGGACAAAATGCCATGAGCCAGAAAAAGCGGGTGGTGGAAAAGGATGAATTTTCTAAAATCATCCTTCTTTTGTCTTTTGCCCATGAAAAGATTGCTGTGTCAACATAAGAAAGAGTTAGGGTCAAATCTGTCCTATTTTCTTTCCTTATTATAGGCCCTATGCCTCGTGATGCCTTGACCTAAATAGACTAGGCTAGCCTGATCTCATCAAATCTCAAATGTTAAGCATGGCCATCCCTAGTTAGTACTTGGATGGGTGACCCCCAAGGAATGCCAGGGTTGCTATGCAAAGGAAAACAATAGCAAATCACCTCTGTTAACCTGTTACCTTGAAAGCCCTACTGGATTACCATGCATCATTTGCAACTTCACAGCTCTTCACACACACATACACGAGGCTTCTACAACCTTCACATTTTGTTTTTTTTTGGGGGGGGACTTTAAGGGCTACTTACAGAAAAAGATAGGGGGGATAGATCACATACAAGGTCTTTGCATTGCATAGTATCCAACCCACTGATTCACTGAGCAGTGGTGACATTCAGCAGATTCGCACCACTTTGGCAGAACCAGTTGTTAAAATGGTGCTTGTAAACAAACAGTTGTTAAATTATTTGAATCCCATGACCAGAACCGGTTGTTAAAGTATTTGAATTCCACCCCTGTCACTGAGGTGTAAATAATATTAAAAGTATTTAAAATGACTGCAGTCACTATGAGAGCTGATGATTTTTGGCAGGGCTTGTGCTAGGGGTGAGCACAGTATCATGTGCTTGGTAAGTTTTGGGGTAGATTTTTTTAAGCTGGGAATTTTTATTAAAGTGGAATACCCAATAGCTTTCTTCTGCTATTACTGGACATTTTGGTTCAAAAACTCAAACCTTTTTTCCCCAGTCATTCCCATGCTGTTTCCCAAGGCCTCAGGAGAGAACTCCATGCCATGCTGAGCCTGTCCAGTTCATGGAGTTCTCTCTCCCCACCCCCAACCCCACCCTGGAGGGCGTAGAAAATGTCGTGGAGGAGAAAACTCCATGTCAAGCTGTGCTTGCCCAGCATATCATGGTCATATATTTCTCTCCCCTCCCTGCACCTCTACTGGGAAATGTTGGGGGTGGGGAGATTGAAAAAGCTGATGGTCTTTTTTGGTGTGTGATTCAGGTTTACCTATCTTTAACCATATTCACTTGCATTTTTGAGGAGTATGCAGGTGATCAGTCCAAAACCACAAAATGGTGGAGGAGAGTATTAACCATTCCCCTGAACCTCTAATTAATTTAAATGTACCCCTATTCAAAACTGCCATTTGTCCCACACCAGAGAACATACCTCTAGCATCTTAAAGACTAACAAAACCTCCCAATTTTGAATTTTGTTCTACTGTTACTGACTAACAATATGAAACTATGTGACAAATATGAAACTATGAGATACCTGTATTATTACATAGTTGCCCCTTCAGGGGAAATAGCAGCTTTGGGTAGGGGTGCCAAGTCCTCTCTCACCACTAACAAGGTGTGGCAGCATGCCTTGTTGCTCTTGATGTTGGAGGGCTGTTCTGTCCCTCCTCCCCTTTCCTGAATGATGGTGGGCTCGTCCTAAGCATATTATGGATCAGAGCTTACTGGCTTCTCTGGTTAGATTCTGGTACTCTTGGTCAATACTATGCCTATAAAGGCTTATGTATATATACTCTTGGTCAATCCATCTCCTTTTCAAGCTCTGATGGATTTCATTAGCTGGTAACATTCCAAAGCCTCAAGGGACCAATCTCAAGTAAGTATTTTGGCCTCTATGCAAGCCCACCACTCAGATCTTTGCAGGTCAGGCAAAGCTTCATACATTAAATTCGGGACCTCCAGGTTGAGACTTGATAGGAAACAAACTGTATGGCCCAGGTCTAATTGTTTTCATGCAAATGATTCAGTGTCTCAAAGCTAGTGCAGCCCCAACTAATATGTTGAGGTTTAGCTCTGCACATTTTTATAATTGTGTCGGGAATTTTTCTGTCATTCACATTTGACAAATTTAACTGAAGATAAAAATAAGCTCCAAGAACAACATGAGAGGCAAAGCAAAACACAAAGGTATTACAGCCTTTCCAACATCTCACTGAGTGCCTATTAACATTGAAATAAACAGATTTTGATCAATTATTTGGTACACAAATATAGAGCAGAAAGAAATACTCTAAGGAACACTAAAGTAAAACAAAACATCTCTTTAGAAATTAAGCCACTATGAATCCTTCCTTTTTGTGACTTCATAAAATTCTTTTGCAATGTGCTTTGCAAAAGCAAGAAAGAGGCATCATTTTCCTTTAAATCCAAGCCACAGCTACCAGTGTATATTATCTTGTGGGTACCATAACAAAAAAGCACAGACAACACTATACTAAGGCTACTAATTAAGATTAAATGTAACGTAATATAACATAAAGATCAAATGTGCAAAGAACAAAAAAAAATGAATCAAAACAAAAGATAAAACAACAACAACAACAACCCCTCCATGGGTGTCATGGCAGAGGGGCTTGGTTGCTTCCATGAAGCTGTGGGCTTAGCTGGTGGTAGTGTATGGTACCAGAAAGGTCACCCATACCAGAAAGGCTACAGCAGAGAAGCCAGACCATATGTACCCATCAACCCATTTCAATGGTGAAACAAAAGATACAGAACCTTATACTGGCTCGGTTGTCACCTGGGTTAACAAGGAGCGCGATGGGTGTTGTTGTCCCTGGTCATCTGTTGACAAGTGGGCTATAGGTAATGAAGAACAGGGGTTTAGTCATGCAGGATGCCCCATAAATAATCAAAGAAACATCAGAAATATACTGTGACTGAAAATCGCGCTATAATGGCTTGCTATTACAACTCTGAACCATCCAAAAGAGTCTATTTAAAGTGAATGTTTAATTTGTGGAAGGAAAAATATCCAGAATCCACAATATCAGAACAAAGATTCGCTGACCAAAGACTATTTATTATTCAGAATAAAGTCTTCACTCATGTGGAATTGGAAGAAATAAAAAATCTCTGTGCACGTGAACATACAGAGAATATTGACAGTGGAACAACAGAAATCTCTGCAAACTTAACTCAATTGACTGATGAAATAACTGAATTGGACACTGCTAATAACATTGAGCAATCAGATGAAATGGTTCAAGATCAAGAAGAGTAACAGGTCAGCTCTGATAATAACATCAAATTGACACTGCAACAAGAAGAACTGAAAAGAAAAATCACAAATCATGCATAATCTGCATTTGAAAGACAATGACTACCAGAATTAAAAATGGTGCCAAAAAAAAGAACTAGCACCAATCGTAAAGGATGTGAATGCAGTATTTGCCAAATTGCAAATAACATCATTAGTAGACTGCAATCAGTTGATGTACAATACAGCAGTTGTGGTTACAACAGAACTGAGTACAGAAATAAAACAGAAGAAAAAAACAAATTGCAAAACCAAAATGGAAAATTCGATTGGAATTGAAAATCAAACAGTTGCTGTAAATGTCAGTAACTTGAAAAACATAAAAGAACAAAAACTGAAGAACAAAAAGATCATGAGTTACTTGATACATAAGTACTGGCTCAACACCAGAAAAGTTGATGAAGTATTGGAAATTGTTAAACAACAAATAACAGCACCTGCCAGAAAAATGGAAAGATATGAGGCAAGAATCGTCCATTACAAACAAAATCAGCTGTTTCAATCAGACCAATGAAAATTCTGCCCTATTATTAACAACAACAGAGCAAGTAAAATTGAGAAACCTGATAAAAAGGAAACAACTCAATTGTGGAAGGAACTATTGGAACATGAAAAAGGTTATAATCATAATGTAGGCTGGATAAAAAAATTCAAAAGGAGATGAGTAAAAATTGAAATATCTAGGGATAAATTTGGATGTTAACAATGATCAGCTATTTCATAACAACTTCGAAACTCTATGGAGAGATTTAACGTAGTTAGAAAATTGGAAGCAACTAAACATATTGTTGGGGTGAATAGCTGCACTACAAATGTCCATTCTGATAAAATTTATGTACTTTTTAAAATAATCTCTCAATTGATACTGATTTAAAAAATCCTTAATGAAGTGGGAAAAATAATTTCAAGGTTCATATGGAATGGTAAAAAGCCAAGGATAAAACACATTGCACTGATAAATAGAAAAAACAAAGGTGGATTAGCATGTCCTGACCTAAGGCTATATTACAAAGCTTGCTGTCGCCTATGGGTCAAAGACGGGTGATGTTACAAAATCAGAATTTTCTGGATATCAAGGGTCACAATCTGCTTGAGGGGTGGCACCACTGCCTTTGGAAAGTTAACCCCACTAGGACTAAAACCTTTTCTAGCCATCCTCTCAGAAAAAGACAGAGGTGGGATTCAGCAGGTTCGCACCACTTCAGCAGAACCAGTTGTTAAAATGGTGCTTGTAAGCAACCAGTTGTTAAATTATTTGAATCCCACCACCAGAACCAGTTGTTAAATTATTTGAATCCCACCACTGGAAAAGGACTGATAAAAATTTGGAACAAATATAGAAACCTTATCTATAGTAATAAGATTCCTTTATGGGTTTCCAGATTGGAGTCATCATGATAATGCATCTAATCAAAATATACAAACCTGGCCAAAATACAAAGATATTCTAGCTAAAACAAATAATACCTACACACTTAAACCAAGATCAGAAGTATTGATAAATGATTCTCCCTGTCATTTGAACATTTACTAACATCTAGAAAAATATCTACAGAAAGACAAAAAAATGCTGGACATTTCTAGAGAGACAACTTTGGATCTTATATATAAATCACCAGATTAGATGGCTATCAGAAAAATATACAACTTGCTTTTAGAATGTAAGGCCCATTCCGCATGGGCGGAATAGAGCACCCCAGGGATGGCAAAAATGCCATCCCTGGGGAAGCGTTCACACAGGAGGTGCTGCTGCTGATTAATAAAGTTTGTTTTTCCTGAATACCCCATGCATGTGTCATATTTTCATTTTTTTTTGTTTTAAATGAGATCTCTTTAAGCTACAATGTCACAATATGAGAATTGTAGTCTGTACTCATATCATAATGTAGCTTCGAAGGTGTCTCATTTAATAAAACAGCAACAAAACAGCACATGCATGGAATTGTCAGGGAAAAACAAACTTTATTAATGACCTTTACACACTGAAAGGATGTGCAGATGAGCAGAGAGCAGAGGAAACTAATTGGGAACAAATCAGCAAATGATGGCAGCCTTGAGCCTTCTGAGGAGGAAAGGAAATGGCCAGCATGAGCTGCCCAGAAACTGAAAATGAGAGCTATTTAAACTCAGACAGGAAAAATCAAATGCTTCTTGTTCTGCACGGCCATGAGAAAATGCCTTGACTCTGGCCCCTTCCACACAGACCATTTAAAGCAGGTTGCAGTTGCGGTAAAGTAACCTGCTTTCCCATCATTGCATTTGCATGTCTCCGTGCAGGCGGTGATTGGAGACCACGGAATCAATGCAGGTTGCCATTGCACCTTCCTACTGAGGCACTTCTTATTTTTTTTATTTACCTTCCACCGATGTGTAGTTATGCAGGCATGCACGAGTGAATCCCCACAGCCATGCTGTCTCATGATATGTCCCTTTGCATATGCCTGGCTACACAGATGTCATCAGGGAATATTTTTTTAAAGGAATGCTCAGTCGAATAAAGTGCCTTCCTGCCCAGCTGTTCGCTCACAAGTGGCTGCAACCCGGGCTTTTAAAAAAGACCCACAGATAGAGAGATTCTTGAATGACCCATTATGGCAGGGTGGACACAGGGCAGACTCGTGTTAGGGACAGCATCTGTGCAAAGTCCCCTCCCCACAAAAAAACCAGGTTTTATACCATCCTTAACCTGCATTTTTTCAACCCGTGCAGAAGGAATTTCTGTCTGGGGGGGGGGTCACTAATTTAGCATTTTCTGAAAAACCTGGGTTGAGCTGTCCTAAAGTCATGTTTGGGGGGGGGGGGAGCTGTGTGGAGTTCTTCCCCAAAACATTTTTTCCCTGTCCTCAAGACATTTTAGTTGTGCTTTCCAGAAAGGGTCCATGTGTCAAGTTATTCCCTTTCCTCATAAACTTTATTTAGACTTATTTGTATTTTAATGCTTCTGTGTCTTCCTACCTCTGCGTCATCTCAGTGACTACTGCTGTTGATCAGGGGATAAAATTAGTCAATCTGATATATGTTGTGAGGAAAAAATGCAGCATGAGACTTCCATGTTTACAAATGAGCTCCTTGTTCAAAATCACATATGGTTCTTTCATAATTTGTGACGTATAGGCCAGAATTCTTCAGAAATGTGCATTATTGCAGCCCTTATATCTATATTCCTTCTTTGCAAAATGATTTTTTTGCAGTCTTAGCATAATATACAAAAATCACAGAGATGTTCCCATGGTGTTTTGTCCACATTAACCCTGCATGACTGGGCTTATCACCATTCATTAGAAATTATTTCAGTTACAGTATTAAGTTCTCCTCATCCTTCAAGGCTCAAGCTTTCACATCAAATTCTTGGCCAAAAGCTGTAGCCTAAATGATAAAAGCAAGCCCAACAATTGCCATTTTAATCACAAGCTGGGGGGAAATATGAATTCATTGCAAGTAATTAAAAAAATAAATGGCAGTGTATGTTCAAAAGTGCATTGGAGATTTTTGCCTTAATTTAAATGCCAAGGTCCATACATTCACTGGGCTTCCAGTGAATTCTGGGCCAACTAAGTTCTAAGAACAATACTTGAAACACAGGAGATCTTGTGGATGAACTGTAACAGAAGTTGATTGAATGATTCATCCACTGCCTCTATCAAGATCTCAATTCCATAAAATAATCAGGATACTATCTTAGAATTAAATCCCTGAATGGTTCTTGGTATGTAATTGCCATCTTGACTGAAGAAGAATTGAGCAATTGCATTACTAGTGAATCTAGCTTTCTCTATAGAACTAGTTAAATAGGCCTTCCAGTTCAAATTTGATGGAAACATAATCCTCAGATGCCTAAATTGCTTTACTTGCTCAGTTGGTTATTCATTTAAGGTGTCTGTTGTAGGGAGAGGAAGGAAAGTAGTTTGTAAGCTGCTTTGAGACACTTTACAGGAGGCGGGGTATATATCCAAAATCCTCCTGCTGCTCCTCCTTCTCCTTTTATGCTGGAGAGTATAGAACAGGGGTAGGGAACCTGCGGCTCTCCAGATGTTCAGGAACTATACCAGGGGTAGGGAACCTGCGGCTCTCCAGATGTTCAGGAACTACAATTCCCATCAGCCCCTACCAGCATGGCCAATTGGCCATGCTGACAGAGGCTGATGGGAATTGTAGTTCCTGAACATCTGGAGAGCCGCAGGTTCCCTACCCCTGGTATAGAATAACAGCAAAGACCATTTTTTTTTGCATATTTATGACTAGTTCTTCTTTTACACAGTATTCCACAAATGTTTTAAATAGTTTATCTAGACCAGGGGTAGGGAACCTGCGGCTCTCCAATCTCTCCAATTGGCCATGCTGGTAGGGGCTGATGGGAATTGTAGTTCCTGAACATCTGGAGAGCCGCAGGTTCCCTACCCCTGATCTAGACCAAACAGTGTATGTGCTAATACAAGTGTATTACCCATGTATAGCAGAAGCAGCAATTTCTATCCCACCAGTATTGGTGCATGAACTGTGTAACTGGACAGATGAGGGGCCAAATCATTTAAATAGTTATTAAACAAAAGTGGGCCAGTAAACAACCCTGTTTCATGAGTTAATAGTCCATTAATATTAGCACATATCAGGGCAGAAAATTTAGACTAAAACTGCTTAATTAGCCACAAGGGTTTATCAATTAAAGTGTTTTCTAGCTTAATCCACAGGCTTTCCCTTGAAAGGTAAAAGAAGAGTTGGTTTTCTCAACTGAAAGGGGTCTCAAAGTGACTTACTATTTTCCCTTCCTCTTCCCACAACAGACACCTTATAACATAGGTGAGGCTGAGAGACTTATGAGAGAATTGTGACCAGCCCAAGATCACCCAGCAGACTTCTGGTGAAAGAGAGCGGAAAACAATCCAGTTCTCCAGATGAGAGCTCTTCATTCAGGTAGAGGAGTCAAAAATCAAACCCTGTTCTCCAATTAGAGTCCACTGCTTTTAACCATTGAACCATGCTGGAATCAAATGCCTTCTTGAGATAAATAAAAGCTGCAAAAAAAACCCCCCTTCTTCTGTGCACTGAGGCATATTGGTCAACAAGAAAGCACAGTTAAGCAGTTACCAATGGCTGAGTAATCTTTAAGAAATTCAGCTCCTTCCAATTAAAAAAAAATCAGGAGTGTGATTTATTTATTGCAGAGATTAGGTTGATTAGGTAGTAATTCTGTGGGTCTAAATTATTTCCTTTTTTATATGTATCGTTGAAGGCTTTCATGGCCGGATTCAACTGGTTGTTGTGGATTTTCCAGGCTGTGTGGCTGTGGTCTGGTAGATCTTGTTCCAAACAGTGTCCCTTACAGTGTGTAACAGAATTCCCTCTGTGGTGCACCTCTGAAGATGCCAGCCACAGATCCAGGCAAAACATTAGGAACAAGATCTACCAGGCCATGGCCATGCAGCCTGGAAAACCCACAACAATCCTTTTTTATAGTTTGGAGCTAATAAAGTCTTTCAGATTTTAGGCATTATACCTGAATTATTTATTTGTGAGAACAGCAGTGGCATACCACCACAAAACAGTGCCCAAGACATGTTAAGGGCATTGTGGCCAGCCCCTTGCCAAAATCCTCCCACCATCGAACTCTCCCAAACCCCTCCCTTGATGACCACCACTGCCAGGTTAAGAAAGAGTTACCCAGCACCAGGAGTGTTATTTCCCAGCAGCATTTCCCTGCTTAGTTAGTGATGCACTGTTCCAGACACCACTTCTGTCACTTCTGACACTTGCTGATCATTCCTACTTATCCTAATTAGCCCACCATATCTCTGCCAAACTAGAAAAAAGGCCAATTTAACCAACTTTCACCATGACATCATGAACCAACCAAAAAACACACCTGCTCCCTTGCCCCCCCCAATATGCTAAATGCCAGTCAGCCTTATACAATCCCTGACAGTTATTCCTACATTACTAATTGTATTGCATCCCTTCCTGCCGCACTTCTGGGAACCACTCAACTCCTCTTTGAATTGGAATACCTCAGAATTGTCATTTCATCAATCCTTACCTAAATCTAATCAACTGGTGGATGCTCCTTGGCTTTGACTCATCAGGCCAACATCCACTGCATTGTATTGTCGCAGGCTTTCACGGCCAGAATGAACTGGTTGTAGTGGGTTTTCTGGGCCAGCCACAGATGCAGGTGAAACTTTAGGAACAAGATCTACCAGATCATGGTCACGCAGCCTGGAAAATGCACAACAACCATCAACTGAATTGTTTTCTCTTGGAGGACAGGAACTTTTTTTGTTTAAGAAGATTAGCTCTCTTAACATTTCTGGATGGTCAGATTTCCCTATAACAAGGTTGCCCGCACTGCCGTCTTTGCTCAGTGTGTTTGGATCACCTTTTGGTCCAGTTGCACTGTGTGCCAACTGCTCTATTCCTTTGTTGAAGGCTTTCATGGCCAGAATCACTGGGGTGTTGTGTGGTTTCCAGGCTGTATAGCCGTGTTCCAGTAGCATTTTCTCCTGACATTTCGCCTACATCTGTGGCTGGCATCTTTAGAGGATCTGATGGTAGTAAAGCAAGTGGAATATATATACCTATGGAATGTCCAGGGTGGGAGAAAGAACCATTTGCCTGTTAACAAGCATAAAGGGTGCAATTAGCAAGCTTGATTTGCATGTGTTGGGTAGAATCCACCCATTTAGCACGTTAGTAACCATGAGGATAGAATCAATTAGTGAGGGCATCTGCATTGTAGTAGCCTGACCTTTTGATCTTACTGCCTTGAGTAGTGGGTGGTGTTCTGGGTGGTGTTCACTAGCCCTTTGTTAGCCTACCTCTCATACCCCACATTACTGAAATATGGATTTCATATTATTATTCCTGTAAAACTGTATTAGCAGAAGCCAACTTCTCATATTTGGTTGTGTGTAGGTATCAGAGTGTCCACCCTAAAAGCAGGCCTAAGGCAAAAGGTCTGTTTGCAAGATTAAATCAGTAAATGAGTTTCTCCAGGCAATAGGAGCTGAAAGCCTCATGGATCATGGACATATCTTGATTACCACACCTCACTAAGCTGTTTTTGGAAACCCCTGATACTATGCTGCACATTTGCTCTTAAGAAAACCATTTCCTCAACAATTGCTTCTTCCCTGCATTTCCTCTACCTCTAGATACAATCTCCTTAACAATCAATCCCTTCTTGATTCAATCAAAGCCTCAGTCAAATTGAATACCTGGGCAGAGTCCTTTAGAAGTCTCTCTATTCAAAAGCCCATCAAGGCTTTCCTGATGTAATCAAGAAACAATTGACTCTATTATTCCAACAGTTAGAAACAATAGATAGAGCTATTAATTAGCTCAAGCCAGCAATCCCAGCATGGGAAGTCCCAACAGATTCAGGAAAATGAAAATGAAACTTACTTGTTCCTGCCCTTACCTGTGCAAAAGGGTATAAAAGTACTGTGCACTCCAGCCTCAGTGCTCTTTACTGGCTAGACCTCTCTTGGTCTAGTTGGTCTTTCGCCTGGATTTCTATGCTGGCATAGGAATCCTTGCCTTCTCCAAGATCTTCTCTGCAGAAGTTAGGTAACGTATAAGTCCCTGCTCCCTCTCCCAACTCTATCATCCAAACTTATCCCTCTCCTCCCTTTTTATATCACTTAGGAACTGTGTATATGTTTCTCCATATCTTTCTGTGTGATTGTGTGCAACCAAAATTTATATAAAAGTATTTTAAACTACAATTTGGTCTCTTGTGTATTCTCTGTAGAACATTTCAAAAGCCAATTCTGGTATAGTTGTCTAAAAGATTCCACCTAGCCTACCTCTTGCACTGCCAAGCTGAGTTATTTCCCCATTGCTACTACAAAAATATATTCTCATACTGTTAAGCTAGGTAACACCTTTGACTGCTTACTGCCTGGAGACATCCTTTGTCTGGATGGTGCTACGAGAACATGGCCACACAGCCCAGAAACTACACAACACCCCAGCTCTATTCCTTTTCTTAGAATTCAATGCAGGTGTGTTAGATTCTGCTCTTTGGAATGTATCCTCTATAAGGCAGGTAGCTATTACCCTCCCCACAATGACCTACTCTCTTCCAAACCTATCCCCTCACCTCTTTCTAAGTCTTAGGAATCTCCTCAATTCTGTGTGCTTATATTATTTATTATTATTTGTGTGTGTGTAAATTTATTATTTTGTATTTTCCTAATAAAAATTGTTAAATGTTACTTTCTGGACTCTTGTGGTTTTCTGACAGACCCCCATAAATCTAGATGGCAAAGACCCCTTCCTCTTGAAACTGGAGGCTGTTCCTTGCTAATTCTATATTCTAAAAGGGACAAACCTTGCCATTTCTGGTAATACAACAAAGAGTTTTCAAGGCAAGTAAGAAGCAGAATTGGTTTGCCATTGCCTTCCTCTGCAGTCTTTCTTGATAGCCTCCCATCCAAGTTCTGATCTTGCTTCATTTCCCAGACTAAACAAGATTGGGCTATACCATGCTGCCTTCCCTCCCAGTCACCCTTCTTAGTAGCCTGTATATCCGCACTGTCCCCAAGGAATCCTGGTGATAACTCTATGCTAGAGAACTCTAACTTCACAGAATCAAGAGTTTGCTTTAGCAAAATGATGTAACCATTAAACTCAGTTGAAGTCTCAGTAAAGTCTTCATTTAATATAC
The DNA here is from genome assembly GCF_021028975.2 of Sphaerodactylus townsendi. Lineage (NCBI taxonomy): Eukaryota > Metazoa > Chordata > Lepidosauria > Squamata > Sphaerodactylidae > Sphaerodactylus > Sphaerodactylus townsendi. The sequence goes on from NC_059428.1 coordinate 119,547,381, forward strand.
TATGGGTTCACCCTAAATAGAAAATTGAGAGTCATGTAAAAATAGATCAAACACTGCCCAGTTCATGTATGTTAATACCAAAACCTAGTGTTCAAACAGTCAAAGAATTGAAATTGACCAGAAGCCAATAAGAAGCATTTTAAAAGAACAAATGCAAAAAAAATTCAAGGATAAGAATCCATCCTAAACTTTAAAAAAATAATTAAGAAATATTCCCAATATATTGTCTCATGGTGATTTTTTATTGGTAAAACTGACATGTTTCACAAAACAAAAAGGACAGTTTAAACTCTGGGCTTAAATTTTGACTGAAGAGGTTGATGGAATTATTATATCATAATTCACCATGCCTGCTGTTTATCCTCCTTAAAAGTCTTATTTATTTTAATTATCTTTTGCTGTTTAACGATGAAGCAGATGCTTGCTGTAATTTTATTTCAAAACAACATAAAACTCCTGTCATCCTGCCGATCCTTTGGCACAATCAGCTTTCTAATGTCCAAGGTCCATGCCTTGAAAATCTTCACTTTAATCAGAATCTGATGGCAGCATCTAGTTTAAATCATCTGTTATAGTTATGCCTGAAAGCAGAAAGAATGATCTTTGTGCTGATGTGTTTGGTGTCTAGAGTATAATATTTTTTCTTCAGGCTACAAATTTACAAAAGATCAACTATGCTCGTATTTGAATCTTGTGATGGGGGAAATATGGGGGATGACTTTCTCAGAAACTTTTTTCAAAGTCAATATCATAAAATGGAAAAAAATCTAATTATACACTTGGATAACTCACACATGCACGTAGATTACTTCATACATCTGCATTTGCTTATGGCCTTTGTGGTTTTTTTCAGGATGTGTGGCTGTAACCACACAGCCCAAAAAACCACAATAGCTCCTTGATTTCAGCCATGAAAACTTCATTTGATTGTTGACAGTGAATTGTATGAAATGATTTAACTGAAAAGCATTTTGATTTAAGTGATGCAAGGTGAAAGTAAGGTCAAGTTAGATCCATGGTGGCTCTCATTCACATATAACAGATAGAACAAATTTGGAATTCAGTTTTACTGGATCACAGGAAGATAAATATTATTACAGATTATCATCTGGATTATGAGGATGATTTTTCACATAGAACAGTTCTCAAATATGGAATATGTACTTAACAGAATCGTGTGGTGGACTGGGTCCCCTAAGCACTATTATGCTTAGCACGAGCAAAGCTACAGTGACAATTACCTCATAAATTAGGGGTTGTTCCTACCTGAACAGTAATTCTATCTAAGGTAGCAGCACAACTTTGAGTGTGAAAACAAGGCTCTGTGTATGAGGATATTTCTCTCTTCTGTCAATAGTATAAATATTTGAAGAAAATATACATTGAAACTTCAGTTCCTATTAAGACATGTTTTGATTATTCATTTGTTGTATGTGGTATATATCTGGCTTCCTGGGCACAGCCTGACCAGTAAAGCACCTCACAATTAGGAAGCAGTATTATTTATTTATTATATTCACATCTTGCTCCCCCCCCCTATTTTGGACAGTGACCTTTACATTTTTAAGAGATACTCCATCTAGGCCTCTATTTAATTTAGAATTGTTATTAGGAAGGGAATTCCATTTTCTTTAAATTCATTTTTTTAAATATAGCCATTGATTTCTTTTACTGGCTTTATTCCCTCTTTTAAGAGAAGGCTTTAAAAAGATAAACCAATAAATCCTTTGGTCGCTTCAGAAATTGGATAAAGAGGAATGAAGAGGATTTCTTGTAGCAATTCTGATTTCATACTTGCTTAGCTTCAACAAGGTATCAACATGTGCTTTTGGATCACATATTGGGACCAAGAGTATTAGAGTCTCTGTGCCTCATCCCAACACACAGAAGGGAGAATGCAGCTGGAGGGACATTCTTTCCATAGCGAAGAGTGATTATAACAATAATATTTAACTCAAAGGTCTTTAAAGGTCAAGATTAGCACTTCATCTCCTTAGTGTTACAACAGGGCTGCCTGAGGGGAATTGTTGTGAAAGATTTGCTGCGTTCCCTTCATACAATACAAAATTGTAAATATATACACCTATTTCTCAGGCACTCAGAGCTACACAAAAAAGTAGACTTTTCAACCAGTTTAGGAAGTTAGTCATGGACCTCACCATCAGTTTTCAAGAATGACGATGCCTGGCATGCTCCTAGATTACACTGCCCCGCCACATGCTTTAAGAAGTGCTATATTCTATATACGTTCTATATTCTTTAGCATTTGAAAGTGCTTTACCAGCAATAGATTTCAAATTGTTGCTTGTTTAATAAACCAGACAAACACAACACCAACACTGAATATGGGATCTAAGAGATCACAGCCATTTTTGCTGGTTGCATAGTATGCCACTCATTTTAAAACATTGCTTTTGAATAGACTTCAATCATTTTTAAAGAGTTTTTTTTCTTTTTCCCCATATTTTCCAATTTAGGTCTTTGGGGAAAAAGATAATGGGGTGAAAACTTTTTCTTCTTCTTTAAGCTTTTGTGTTTCTTATTCAGAGGAAGTCCATGTATAACACATTATCAAATCCAATCTAGACAGTGACTCAGACATGCATCACACATGGCCAGATCTTTGTTGTTTCAACTGGGTACATTTTATTACCTAAGGATGAGTGATGTAAGGCAACTATCTCCACAGATACTGTTATTGGTTTTTAAATTGTGTTAATATCGCTTGTTACTGTTATATTGTGTTGTAAGCCGCCTTGAGCCCTTCGGCGGAGGGGGGGGGTAAATCTAAAGTATAAATAAATAAATAAAATACTCTGAGAGTCTCACAACAGAGCTGTATCCAGAAGAACAACTTAACAAAACTGCCAACATGCCACTGTAGGCCTCCAGAGAAGATACTCTCTGGAATTGCACCACTCAGACCCAGCCAAGACATCATATGAAAGCAAACCAAATGACTTGCTAGTCACATGAATAGTTATCATGCAGGGTCTCAGCTCTTGAGTTATCTTCCTGGGGGTATCATCAACATATGTCCTTGATAATGCAAGTATCATAAGCAGAGATTGAGATGAATGGGAGAGACCCCTTCCGCACATGCAGAATAATGCACTTTCAATCTACTTTCACAATTGTTTGCAAGTGGATTTTGCTATTCCGCACAGTAAAATCCAGCTGCAAAGTGCATTGAAAGTAGATTGAAAGTGCATTATTCTGAAGGGGCCACAGTTTTGTTGATTTTTCTAGAAAGTGTCTAAAGTCTCTTATTCTGCAAGAGGTTTATACGTACAAGCACCTTTAGAAAAATTGCTATCCTGTGTACCTTATCTCCAGTGCTGAAGTAATAATTATAACCCACCTTGTAAGACTGTTGTAGAGGTCACTCAGATAATGCATGAACAATGCTAAAAATGCTCAGGAAATGGTATATAAATGCTAATTAAAAATCCGATAGAACTGCAATTCCTCACATCTCAACATTCATTTTGTCAGCTTGTGTGTCAAATGAAAGCATCACTTGTGGTAGCCACTTTAAACTTTCATCATCAATTTTAGGTATTCTCAATGTTAATTGATTTAACTAGCTATTATTCCATGAAAGTTAGATTATTAAAAACTAATTATAGAGAAATCTCATTAAAGGGAGATTACTGAATGGCTGCAATAATTGAAAACCGTTAAACATACATACTTGCAAAGTGTGAGAAGACTGGTGTGCAGATCTGGCATTTCATTTGATCGATTTCCTTTATGCAAAAGAATTGCATTTGACCTTGTTTTGAGACACACATATTAAAATCTAAATACAGCACACACAGAGAGTTATAGCCCCAATCCTTTCTTTTTTGCATTTATTTATATATAGCACTTTGACCTTACCTTTGGGGTTTAAGTGAAATCAAATTAAACATTATACAAATCAAGAGAAAAGAGAAAAAAATCCAAAATTAGTTTAATAAAAAAGGCAAAACAAACAGAAAGTATAGTAGTAGCTAACCAGAATACATTGGCAGGGAGAGACCACCCTGCAATATGGCCACACCCCAACCCATCCTGGCCCTGCACTCTCAAAGGAGGGAGGGATTCTTGAGCTGGAGATACCTGACCAAACAGAGAGACCAGCAGCATAAAATTAGGTGGCCCTGTCTGTTCTTTGGTGAGGTGTCCTGTACCACACCAAGGCTAGGCTAGGAGGAGCAGCCCACCCTGTGCTGTGGCAAGCTGAGGCCAGCTCAGGCGGCCCTGTTCCCCATTGTCACAAGGGTAGGCAGGGTGAGGTGGTACCATCCAATCCATCATCATATTGAAGGTGGGGCAGGTGCAGCAGTGCCATATAGTCCCCTGCTGGGGTATGAATGAGCCAAGCAAGGGCAGGCAAGAGGGCACAACACCACCCACAGCAAGCCCTCCTTCCTCACACCTTTGGCTAGTGTTCTTACTTCTTTTTGGGTTGGTGAAACCCTGGTAGGGGGTGGCCCCCAGGTTTAGATATTTCAAGTGGAGCGGTACCCCCCCCCCCCAGCCCACTTGTACTCTTTCTGGTAACCTTAATTTTTCTTAATTTTTTTAAAAAATGTATTAGGCATCCATACCCTTTTAATTTCACCTAAAAATAGATGATATGGAGTAGAAATAGAAATTCTGCAGACATTTAGAAGAAACTTCACAACTCATTGGTCTTCTAATTGCCATTGTGTCACTCATTTATCACTAGGGATGTGTGAAACCATGTGAAAAAAAATCAGTAGTCTTAGCAAAATGCTTTTCTCCTCAGTTAAGGACAAGCCTCCCAGTTTACTTCAGATTTGGATTGTGTCAAGTCTCTCTAAAAATGATGCTAGTCTTGTTCTAACTAATACTTTTGAAGATCTTTCAGATTCATTTGAGCAGCCCGTCTTGTGATTGTCTGAGTCCATTTCTACTATGTAAAAGATTTTTACTGGGTCTTAATTTTGCATCTTACTGTAAAAGATTCCATAACACTGCAAAATAGTGTCTGGAAGCATATTTAACATCTCATCATCAGAATAAATTTCAGAGGAAATTAGGGATGTTTCAATAAGAAAAGAGAAATGACATTTTCTGCTATGGTTGGATCTGAGTCCAGGGCTGTCCCACCCTCCAACTCTAGGGTTGTTTTAGTTGGGCAAATGCCCCAGGATAGAGCTTCAGAATAGAACAAGAGGAAGGGGTTTCTCTTCATCCAGTTTCCCCACTGTACCCTGCTATTTACCAATTCTCACCTGCTTAAAAATAGGTCTGGCTCTTTCTCCCTGGCTGCTCTTAGGAATGCCCTTTAAATGCTTTCCTAAGAACGGGCCAACTCTTGGATCAGCCAGTCTTTTTCCCCCACCCACTTCTGAGGAATGATACACCTCTGGGTAATGGGCGTTTGCCTTGGGGCACTAAGATTACTGTCCCTTCCCTGTGGCCTTCTTTAAATAGCAGGCTGCCTCACCAGATCACCTCTGGTAGGCTTCATAATTGCGCTAAAAATTGGGTAAAATTTAAAATCAGATTTATTTGGGCATAAAATTATATGTATGCCCAAATAATAAAAATTACAGATTTAAATATACCCGAAAATTCAGGCATACCCAAAAAATTTGGGTCCATTTGATTTTTTCTGTATTTTTCATGTTTTGGCATGTAGGGGATTAGGGTTAGGGTTAGTCTCCTGATAGGAACCAGCCAAATTTCCTAAAGTTTTTGTGGGTCAGGAAAATGCTGTGGGCACCCAGTTGAAGGTGAACCTGATAACCAAAGCATTTGCCCCTCCCAAGCAAACTTTAGCAAAGTTTGCTGGTTCCTTTCAGGAGACTCACACCAGCAGCCCTGCAGGAAAAGCTCCTACTCAGAGCAAGACCCCCACCAGAGTGCCTCCCGTTGAAACCTTTACCACAGAGCCAGCTGGGCATAACAGAAAGCCCCATTGAAGTCTGTGGTGGGGAAAGTAATTTTTCCCACCATAAAACTTGCTGAAGAACCTGGCAGATTCTGGGGAATTTCTGAGTGTTTAAGCACTGGCTGCACATTTTTGAAGATAGAGGCTCCAGACTTTCAAGGTGGCTTCAAGAGGCCTCCTGGCAATAGCATCCAAGCTTGGTCAGCTTTGCTTCTGAGGGTGGGGGTTGAGAGGGTTGAGAGAGTTCTGAGAGAACTCAGCCAGCAGGCTTCATTTGCAGGGGTGGGGAAACAAAATAAGTCTTTTGGGGGCCCATAAAATTGAACCCCCAGAAGCAAAGTTGACCAAGCCTGGATGCTATTACTAGGAGAACCTCCTGGAACCACCTTGAAAGTCTGGTGCCTCTATCTTCAAAAATGTGCAGCCTGCTTAAACACTCAAAAATTTACCATTGGCTACAATTGAGCCAAGGCACTGCAGAACAAGAATCTGGGCCAAATTGTTTGGGGTGCTTGTCAAGGGTGCATTTTTAAACCTAGTGACACCACAATTGCAGGGTGTCACCCAGTAACTATTCTTATGATACCATACAAGTTTGGTGAAATCAGGTTCAGGGGGGCCAAAGTTATGGACCCTCAAAGGAGTAGCCCTATCTCCTGTTAGCTCCAATGGGAAACAATGGGGGATAGGGGCACCAAACCAAACTTCCCCAAGATTGGGTAGTATAATCAGGACAGTCTCCGGGAGATACCCTGAATCTTTGGTACCACTAGCTTTAAAAATGCACCCCCTGCAGGCCAAAACACAAAAAACACCAAAAATACCAAAAAAAGCCCGAATACCTTGCATTCAGATTCATATATGGGCAGGACATATTCGGACAATTTTTGTCAGAATATTCCCAAATTCGTCCAGATTTGGGCCAAATCTGGTATTTGTTTCATCCAAATCTCCAACCCTAGTGCTTACTGTTATCCCTGCTCCTTTGTCAGAACTTCCCTGGGTCTTAGATCCAGGGCCATCTCTGGTGGGAACCCAGGTGGGTTGTCTTTTACTGCAAAGCATGCTACTGAGGGCCAGTTGGCTTAATCTGGCTGACTCCTGAGTAGACCCCATCAACGTAGACCCCTGCAACCTGACAGTTGACTCCCCCAGCCTCAGGGCTTGCTGGCATAGTGGGACTTCAGTGAGGCTTTTTATCCCTTAGGGAAGGGTCAGGACATAGGCATTGATCCCAGAGAAGAAAATTCTCATTCAGGAGATTTGGCATCTCCATATCAAGCTGTATGCTATAACTGAGACATTAATTTGCCTAGATCAGCCTTGTCTCCCATTCTCTGTTAGGAAGACAATACCTGCAGTTGTTTTAGCTGGAGATACCCAGAGACTTTTTGTATCTACTGTGCAAACACAATCTCCCTGAAAGTAACTCTTACAGATAGATAGATATTGATACTGATACCTTTATTGGCTTACAAGCAACTCCTAATTACCTTTCGAGAAAATAAATATAAATACCACCTTACTTGTGAACATCACCTCATTTGAATTGAAGGCATGCAGAATTCAAAGCAGCACCTTAGGAACACTTAAAAAACCCGAAGCAACAACAGGCAGCACCTTGATTTAAATGAGGGACCTCTTGGTCTGCAGTCTATCACTGCCTCCATTAAATAGCCCATTTTCTGCCGATGAGCTTTAACTAAAGATCTCAAGCTCAAAGCTAATTAAATGCTTCTTCTTCTATGTTAATTTAGTTGACAGGCAAACATTATCTGCTCAATATTTAGAAGTGTTCTAGTGAGGCATGTAAAAGGGGGGAAGAAACTCAGAAATGGGTTTGAATGATAGCCTAGTGGGGTGTGACTGACTCCAAATCACATCCTGCACTGTTCAGATGGTTAGAAGCCACTGGAATATGCATCAAGACTGCTATGGTTTCAGTATCAAGACTGCTATGGTTTCAGAGTTGTTCACATTCCACCTGCACTGAAAGCTACAAGTCTTACATACATAAGCTCTGTCAAATTGTAACTGTCATAGGATGATCCCAGTGAAAAGATTTCTAAGCACAGGAGAAGTAGACATTGTTTGCCCTTTCCTTCCTCTTTAGAATTTCTTGATGGTCTCTCACAAAATACAACCCCAGTTAGTTTCCAAGATCTGATGAGATCTGGCTATACCATGCTGCCTTACTTCCAACAGTTCTTGTAGACAAGCAGTTTGTCCATAAGGTCACGAAGTGAAAGCTAAAATTCTCATCATTCAAATTGGAGAGGGGTCCGCAGTGCATGCTTTGTTCTTGGAAAGAGTTACAGTTTTTTTCTCAGTCATTAATTGACAGTTTTGTTTTATTCTGCCTATAATTATGCCAAAGAGTCTCATCTCTATTAATGGATGTCAAGGATTTGAACAGTAAAATGTATTTTCATGAATCCTTTCCTCAAAGTATAGATGTCCGCAGAAACTTTATTTTGTTCAAAATGAACACATTTTAATTGAATTCTATTTTATATTTATTGTTATACCTACTCATATTTATTCATTGGTTTTAATGGAAATAACTAGGCTTGGTCAATACCCTAGAAATTCAGTAAAATTCGGATTTGGATTAATTTGAGCATAAAATTATCTGTATGTCCGAATAAGACAAATAACATATTCGTATATACCCGAATATTCGGGAATACCCAAAAAATTCAGGTCCGTCAAGTTTTTTTTGTGTGGTTTTTTTGCATTTCAGCCTGCAGGGGTCACATTTTTAAAGATAGTGGCACCATAATTTCAGAGTATCATCCAGAGACTGTCCTGATGATACCACCAGAGATTGGTGAAGATCAGTTCAGGGAGGCCAATGTTATGGACCCCCCAAAGGGGGTGCCCCCATTCCACATTGTTTCCAATGGGAGCTAATAGGACATGATGGCTACCCCTTTGAGGGTCCATAACATTGGACCTTCTGAACCAAACTTCACCAAACCAAAGTGGTATCATCAGAACAGTCTCCAGATAATACCCTGAAATTCTGGTGTCACTAGCTTTAAAAATGCACCCCTGACAGGCACACCAGAAAATTGCCCAAGATTCTCTGCTCTGCAGTGCCTGGGCTCCATTGTAGTCAATGGGGAATTTCTGAGTGTGTAAGCAGGCTGCACATTTTTAAAGATAGAGGCATGAGACTTTCAAGGTGGCTCCAGGAGGCCCTCCTGGTAATAGCATCCAGGCTTGGTGAACGTTGCTTCTGGGTGTTCAATTTTATGCACTTTTGGTGACAGTTAAATAGAGGCAAGCAGCAGAGTGTGACAGGTACAGACTAGTCTGAGCTCATCAGATCTCAGAAGCTGAACAAAGGCCATTTCCACATGGCCAGCTGAGTGGGGGCCATTCACATGAATGCACCCACTGGTTCTGCAGCTGGCGGCACAGCTTTTGCATGGGCCATGCCGCTCCCGAATGCCTCCTACTTTCTTCCTCCTGTCACTCTGTGGAGGCCAGGGACTTGACCCTGTGACCAGAGCGATATGTCTGGGGTCAGAGGCCAGGAGGTGTGTCCCCTGGCCCCCACAGAGTGACAGAAGGTGGTAGGAGCTGACCAAGAGAGGTGCGGGAAATACATTGCCTTCCACCTGGTGCCATTCTCTCAGCACCAGATAGAAGGTGGTATTTTCCAAAAACCTTACTTGAGGAGCGAGGTTTGGAAACACTGTTGGGGTGGGAAGTGATGCTGCATCGATTTGGTGGCAGCACCTGTGCGAAGGCTCCCCCCAAAACAATGTTCCTTGAGGCCAAAATCATTTATTTCAGCCCATGCAGAAACGACCAGAGTCAATCCGGGCAAGTATTTGAATGTGAGACCTCCAAAGAATACCAGGCCCATGATGTGGACACAGACAATGGCAAACCATTTCTGAATGTCTCTTGCCTTGAAAACCCCACTGGGATTGTTATGAGTCAATGTGAAAGAAATGTAGGGACAGGGAGACATATGACAACATTGTAACTTCAGTATTTTTCTTGAAGCTGGGAAAGGGTTTTTTTAGGTGTGTTGGTGAGGGTAGTTAAACTTTACACATTCCCAGAATTATCCTGCCTAGTCTATCACGGAGGAGGCATGTACTCCGTGCCCTCATCTATCAATTTATTTATATTTAAGGGGAAAAAAAACTGTTCTGTTTCTCTATGTAAATAATACTCCAGGTGGCCTGTAGAATTTGGAATGCCCACTTCAAAACTACAAAATACTTTACACCCATATGCCCCATGACTCTCATTCCTTTGATCTGCCTTCCCAAGACATAAGACAAAGTGCAAACTGCCAGACAAGAAACTCGTCATCTTTGGTACTCTGTACCAGAGGGATGCTCATACAGTGCTTCCTTTATTAAAGGTGGTACCTGATGAAATGTACTGAAAACATCTGGTATTATTAGATATTAATTTGGAATGTACAAAGTCTTGACAACTGGCTGCTCAAGGGAGACATCCAGAAAATAGCTTACACTTTAAACGTATTTATCTCAGTGGCCTGTAAAAAGATTCCCTTACACAAAGAAAGACCCAGAGGGGGTGTTCTCATGAATGCTCAGGCTTCTTCCCTATATAATGGGCCCAACAATACCTTAGATTTTTCTTCTCAGTTTTCTAAATACATTGATTTTTTCCTGTTTCTGCTCTGAATGTGTCACTATTTCTTCTATTGAGCACATGCATCCTATTTTCTCTGAAGGTTTGCAGAAGTTTTTCAGCCTTAGAGCTTCATTTTTCTTGTTCTTTAAAATGTTTATTAGAACTTCAAAATCTTTCCAACCCCCAACCCAAATCACCCAATTACATATTCCATGACTCCCAGTTTCTTCTGCATCAAATATTAACTCTAAAAGCCTTAGAACTTAATTTTTCAACATGCATACTAGTGTCTGAAAGTAGCTACATGACCACTAACAGTGGTTTGGCAGCTGCTAAACATAAATATAATCATCATCACCATTGTCGTCATCCCCTTGGGGACATCCCCTTGTTGTGGGAAAATGACATTGACAGCTATGCTAATGTACTCAACCAGAAGGGTCTTCCAGGTCAGACAGGTCTTGACTGAGAAACCAGACTAAGAGTGTTCACCATCCCACACAATGTGGTGAAACAAATACAAAAGAATCATATATCAGAATTGTCAAAACAAAGGTTAACGAGGATCATGTCACATGTTGAGGCCCCTGGGCATGCATTGACAAGTGGGCTACAAGCAAACCAAGCATCAATGAAAGTGACTGTCATTGACATAGCAATACCTGGCGATAAGAGGGGCAATGAAAAAGAACATGAGAAGGTCACTAAATATCATGATTTGAAGATTGAAATTCAGTGACTTTGGCACAAACCAACTAAGGTCATCCCAGTGGTAATCAGCACTCTGGACATCATTCTGAAAACTCTAGGATGACACTTGAAACATCTTCTAATCTACAAAATCAACATCTGTCAGATTCAAAAGGCAACCCTACAGGGATCTGTACAAACACTATGTTGATTCATTACAACCTCCTAGCCCTCTGGGTGAGGCTCAAATTGTAATGATAGGCCAACAGTCAGCTAAAAGAGTGGCAGCTGTGATATCAAACAATAATAATTATATTAATCAACTTAGAAGCAATCAAACTTGCATCACTTGTGATCTCTCAAGCCTGACCATCACCCATGTAGCTTCCTGAGTGCTTGAAACACCCTGTGTTTTTGCAGTCTCAAACAAACTCTAAAGTTAAAGAAAGTTAAACACCTGATGTGATGCTACATATAAGCCATTGAGTAGAATATAAATTGTGCAGACCTGGATTATAATAAACCTCTGGCTGGTCCAGCAAGGCAAATCTTATGATCATTATGACAAGGGGGGTGGTCATTAGTGACTTTAAGATTTCTAACTGACCTGTGTTCTTAGGAGATTTTTCTCTCCAAAATTCTATTGGAAATTACACTTTGACTGAGCCACCCTTTTGTTTGTCAAGATGAAATTTCAATATGAAATGCACTTTGCATTTTCCCAATTTTTTAAATTAAATCAAACAGTAAGATCGGTCTTTAGTTGTTCATCTAAGCACTTCACAGACAGGAAGATTAGCAGTTTTGTAGGGACACCGAAATAATATTTTCCCTAATATCAGAAAATAATAAAATGGCACCAGAGGCTTGTAAAGTTTAAACAAAGAATCAAAAGTTTTTATTTACAATAAATAAATCAGGAAGTTTTTCTGGCAAAGGGTGAAATTGAAATGACATACAAAAAGCTGGTTTCTGAAAGGATACTATTTTACAAGTTGTTTCAATATCTTTTTACAATTCCTTCAAGGTTCACACACATCACACCTTTAGTGCCTTCAAGTTGTTATAGTCACTTAAATTCTTCACAAACTAAGGACCCAACAGGATAGGTTTTCAGTTTTCAGTTTGATGTTTTAGTTAATGCACTGACAAAACCATAATTTCTACCCTGTGTATAACATACCCAGTTTTTCAAATACTAACTCTAAGACAATTTGTCCTCTGGAGTGTCTATCTCACACGGTGCTTATCAGAGAACGACTTGTGTCTTTCCTCCAACAAACTCAATATTTTCTCTACCAACTAAACAACCTTCAGGAGCTTCACTGTTCCATATCTGGATGGGTCCTCAGAGAAAATCAACCAAACCACCAGAGTGATTAATCAGTGTTACTGTGTCATGGTTAACTTCAGGACCTTGGCACAGATTCCCTCACTTAAATTTGACCTTCCTGGCACTTAATAGAGTAGCTCAGCTCGTTTAGAACTGACCCTCAGTCTCCGCAGAATGGAGCTCTAACACAACACCCATTCCTTCTGGCATTCAGTGCAGTGCTCTCCTTAAAACTCTCTGTGCTCTGGCTAAGAATGCTTGGCAGTTTTCTGTAGCCAGTCACATGAACTTCAATGTTAACTCATTGGGGCTCTCAACATTTTACTGCCTGAATGTGCCTAAGTGTCTGTATACATTACAATCCTCTGTCCTGCCCAAGTTCTGCCTATCTAATTCCACAGCCCAAAAAACCCACAACAGTCAGTTGCAATAGTTTAGAATGCACAGGTTCAACAAGGTTTGGAACAGGGTACAAACAACATTTGGACTGCACCAGCAACTTGTTACCTCCACGAACAACATTTTAAAAAAAACAAAATACACAATTTAAAAATATCTCAAGCTGCCTAATGCTGGGGTGGAATCTATCACTATCCTACCACTCCACTGAGCCAAGTATGAAAAATTATTTCATGCAAAAAAGCCTTCCTCCAATTTCTCTTCTGTTGATGAAAACTTGAAACTTTGCTCAGTAGTATGGTAGTATAAGGATTGGATTCAACCCACTGAATCAAGCCAGTGATCGAGAAACACTTCTCGCCATTAGCCACTCTGCATGGGCCTTAAGAGTGGTGGTGCACTGGCATACTCTGGGGCTGTTCACATGCTTCCATACATGTGACCCAAGAACTTCCACAGCATGCAGAAGTGCCTCCAGATGGAGGCACACTGCTTTTTTTCACTTACCTCTTCTTCCCTGCATAGCTTTGCAGAGATGAAAGGACATGCCCTTTGGCCATGGCAACTCCTTGGGAATTGGGGGCCAGGAGGCATGTCCCCTCATCCCCCAGGGAAGAGGAGGTAAGTTTTAAAAAAGCTGTGCACCCCAAAACGGCATTTTCCACCCAGTGTCATCTGCTTGGCACCTGGTGGATGCCACTGTTTTTGAAAAGACTCGCTCACTGAGCAAGTCTCAAAAACAGCAGCTGGGGGGGAAACTGCGGTGCTGCCTCACTCGGGAGGCAGCAGCCATGCAAATGGCACTCCTGGGACAGCATTCTCGGGGCACTGGGTTTTTTTTGCCATTCTGGGGGCACTGGTTTTTGCCATTCTGGGTGGCACTGTTTATGACCCATGTTGAATCCGCCCATGACATACCTCAGCATGATTTTTGTTTTTAGAGCACCAGCATAAAGGTATGCATGGTTCACATAAGGATTAAGGGCAGGTTTTTCTACTGTTCCCCTGTAAGATTCTTGCAGAACCCCTTTAGTCCCACAGTTATCTTTGCTTGCTATTTCCTTCACATGCTGGTTATTCAAGAAACTCATCTACCCTTCCAATACATCTTAAATATCTCATTCTAATTTTTAAAAGAGCTATATTTGGTTCCATGCTGGAGTGGAATTTGGGCCTTAGAAAAAAGTGAAAATAGATAAAACTTTAGAAATCAGGCCAAGGTGGCTTACTTTCATCATGGAGTAAATGGTGAAAGATTGAACAGTCAGTTTGAAATTAAGATGTATTTTGATAATTAAACAAGAGAGGGCAAGAATTTGTACAATGATACATTTCACCCAAGGCCACATTCCAAATGTTTCCTGGAACTGGGAGTTCCTAGAGAAAAAAATGATCCAGAAAGTCAAATTCATTATTAAAACTATGATCCAAATAATGATTTGGGTCACAATCTTCAAACTATTATCATTAGAGTATTCCCACTGAGGATAATGAGGCAAATTCTGACACACTAGAAAAAGTACTACCAGTTTCCAATAGATTTTTTAACCTTTTGAATTATCTTTGCCTCATCAAAAATAGTTTTCCAATGTTCAGAACACTTTCAATGCCATCTTAAACTGAATTATATCCTTCAAAGTCCATTGAAATTAATAGGCTTAGAAAGATGGAACTGTTATTTTTTTTAAAAAAAAGTAGATATGATACTGGGGAGTGTTAGAGGAGAGTTTGCATATTAGGTCAAACCCCGGCATACTTGCATATTGTTAGGTGTTGGTGAATGGATTTGGTCTAATGGATGGTCATCACAGTTCCTCATTTAAATCACAGAGCAGCTGGCTGTTGTGAATCCATCTTGTCTAACAAGTAATATGACATATGACATTTTGATTGAGAAATATGACTGAACATGTAAATATACTTGAACATCTGTGGCTCTGTGAAAGAGCATCTGCTTTGCATGCAGAAAGTCCCAGTGTTAATCCATGTCATTTCCAGTTAAGAAGTCAAGACAGAAGGTGATGTGAAAGATGTCCACCTGAGTCCAGGAGAGCTATTGCCAGGGGGGTGGGCATTTTTCGCTGTGACATGCCTTTGAAGATATCAGCCATAGATGCGGGCAAAATGTTAGGAGCAAAAACTACCAGACCACAGACACATAGCCTGAAAATCCCACAACAGCCAGTTAGATTCAGCCATGAAAGACTTCAACGATAAATTGTTCCTCTCAGAAGCGTGGATGCAATGGGGACATCTGGGGCGGCTCGCCCTGGATGCTGCCATTGCATTCATGTGTCAGGGGCGTGGGTGTATCAGGGCATGTCAGGGGCATTTTGGGGGCATTTCAGGGGTGGGGCGGGTCATGCCGGGGAGGGAGGGGGGCATGGGCAGTTCATGCCCCAGGCACAGTTTCCCTTCCCTTCATCACTGGTTCCTCTATTACTTATTGTGAAATCTTGTATATGCTACTTCCTAATGAAGAACTCATAGCACCTAATTTTTGGTTGCTGAAACACTCTGGATCATTTCATCAACTGAAATAAAGTTGCATTGTTTCAGTTACGCAAATAGGCTTTCTTGTACAGACTCCATGTTGATCTCTTGCTCTGAAATTTGGCTCTTTGATCATAAAATGTTCTGACCCCTGATCTAATGCATGTGCTTGTAATGCATGTCTTTCATGCAGTCCTGACTACCACAAAAATAATGCACCTGCTACACCCTTTCTTCTTGAGCAGAAGATCATTACCTTGAATCCTCTCTTTTCTAACTTGAAATCCCATTGATGAGTGGAAGTTTTCTTGATCTAGACATGACTTCTTTCAAGTCCTATCCAGCCCAGTTTAGTTTTTCATAAGATAATAGCCCTTCGGGGATGGGGCGGTATAAAAGCTCAATAAATAAATAATAATAATAATAATAATAATAATAATAATAATAATAATAATAATAATAATAATAATAATAATAATAATAGTTGGTTCAACTGATGGAGTATTGTGGGTTATATTAACAGCATTTCTGATTAAAGAGTAGGATGCAGAAAACTGGAGAATTTTTAAAATCATTATCACCTGAACTTCCTTGTCACTGAGTGACTTCCTTTTTCTTGTCTCTTTGTTTCATGCAACATATGCAGGAAAGTAATGGCTATCAGCCACCTGCCCTCAAGACACTGTTGGAAACATACTTTGAAAAACTAAATTACTAGGGCTTGAAATGGTTATAAGACTATACCCTACTTAACATAGCAAGACTTACTATTTTTCATCCTTTCTTTTCCTTATTGGAATGCCTTTACATATCTGAGATTTTGAATAATAAATGTTCTTTTCTGTTTTAGTGTATTATTTTTCATTTGGGTTCATATTGTCAAAACTTCCCTATGCTGAATGGCTCAAAGTTTGCATTATAGATTACTGGCAAATAGATGAATCCATATCTGCACAGAGAAGGTAAGTAGTGGCAGATGGTGCTGATTTATGATTTTTGACAGTTTTGAAGGAAGAACTTGAGGGTATAAAATAAAAAAGTAATAGACTACCCTGGCTACTTACCTTCAATTATGTAACATGAGCATTTACATTCTATACAGAATAGCACACTTGCCCCCTACAACAAAAAATGAAGAAATTAAACTCCAAAGAGAATTAAATTTACTGTGCCTTTGAATTAACTATGCTCCAATAATGCAGAATAACTTTAGAAGCTGCACCTATAATAAAATTTCATAAATTCTTGCAAGCAATTTTAAAGCGATATAATATTCTTTAACCTGCTCCTTATGCAGAGAGCTACATTGAATCCCTCAGTATTAAATCATATTAATTTTTATATTCTGTGACTTCCCCACTTATTAAAATATGCTTAAACAGGATTCTTTCATAAATTTGTTTTGAAAAGTTCCATTTGTGCCCATATATTTGCACTGGCACAATGACTTACATAAAGCTCAACATTTTTGTGTGTGTTAGAAATTAAAAAATTGGTGTTATTAAACTCATTTGGACCATCACACTGTCACACTGATACTGCTTTGTAAACCATCATGGAATTATTCACAGAGTTCTGTTCAGCAATATACTTGGTCATGTCAAAACAGGCCCTTTTTTGAAGAAGATTTCATGAAAATTTTCACCTGTTTGTCATGGATATGGTCATAAATATAGGAGAACAGTTGCTTGACTTGGTTTTTAAACAAATCATAGAAAATATCTCTTTGGTAGAGTTGCCAGTTCCAGGTTGGGAAATACCGGGAGATTTTGGGAGTGGAACCTGAGGCAGGTGGAGTTTAGGGGGTGGGGGGCAGGGACTCAAGACCATATAATGTAATGAGAGTCTTTCTACCAATGTGGCCATTTTCTCCAGGTGAATTTATCTCTGTCACATGAATATCAGTTATAATCCCAGAAGATCTTCCACTACCACCTCAAAGTTGGTAACCCTACTCTGCAGAAATGAACAGAGTTAGTGTGGCCTGTTAGTGAAGTATGCCAAAAAGGGAGTCTAAAGATCCAGAGCAGAATAGCCTTGGAAAGGGACAAGAAGACAAAGTAATAACGCAGTGCGTTTATTGCGCTAGTGTGATTTCTAAACATCCACTTCTCACCATACCTAACAGACTACCACTATTAACTATTGCCCAACTCTTGCACATAACAAACACTTATTACCAAACATACAACTCTTACTCATAACATACAATTGAGACATACAATTAAATATATAAACATACAAAAAAACCATTAAGAATGTGGAAGTTGGGGGTGTTAGCCCTTAACTCATCAGTTTATGTAGTCCAATTATTATAGCTTCCTCCTCTTATTGGACCATGAAACCAAAACAACTCAATTGTCTTTAACAAAATTCCAATTGGGCACAAGCCTTGGAGACGTCTCTCTTCTCTCCGTCTGAGCCACTAGCGTAACCTCCATTGGGCAGGATGGGCGGCTGCCCAGGGCATGAGGCCATTTAGTCAGCATTAAGAAGGGGCATGTGAGGGGATATGATCGCATGCAGGAGTGGGATAAAGCCCGGCTCGAGAAAGAGTAGTTACTAATTTTTTTTAGTGCCGAGAAGGGGTTGCTAAGGGCTAGCCTGGCCCCTCCCCCTTCCCCCCTCTCACCGGCCGGCCGCTCGGGCGTCAGCATCCCTGCCCTGCCAGGCAAACAGACTTGCAGCCAGCAGCACCTTCAGAGTTCAGGCTGTGAAGGAAGTTGAAGGTAAACAAAGGGAGGGGGTGGGCCAGCCAGCCAGTAGAGCTCTCCAGCAGTCGACTCTCAGCTCTCTCCCGCCCCCTCCCTTCACATACCCAGAGACTCTCTGGAGCCAGGAGGAGAGGCGAGCTGCATGCAACACGTGGGTAAATAAGGAAGCAAAAGAACGCAGCAGGGGAGAGACTCCGTCTGGAGTCTTGAGAGAAGCGATTAGAAAAAGGGAAGAGACAAGGTAACTAGCTTCAAGACTCAGTGGGTCAGAGGCAGCCAGGGACCTTTCGTCAGCTAAAGTTTGCTCCTCTCCCTCTGGGATGCAAAGCAAATCCCCCCCTTTTCTCTTTCCCTCTATCCTGTCTGCAAAACGTGCTTTTTCATTTGCTATGGCGATGAAAAGGAGGAGCAGCAGGTCTGAACTCAGTGGTTGGCACACACAGGGGCAGGCATTCCTCCCAGTGACCTGCAATACTAGCTCCGGCAAGTTTCCCTGAAAATTGCAGCATTAGCCCTCTTTGGAAAAGATCCTCCCCTTCCTGATTTGTTTATCAGATAGACTCTGTCTTTTGAGACTGAAAGGATTAATGACATCAACCCTCTGGATTTTTGTGATCCATCATCCTTGGGATTCTGGGTTCCATTCAATTCCCACTGGCTCTACAACCCTGTACACAATCATTGAATTGCTTACTTTGTACTCAAAACAATTTTTTTTTAAAATATCCATTTTATTTACACTGTAAGACCCCTGGAGTTCTGCAAAATGGAAAGGAGGTTAAGAAACATTTAAAATAAATAAGTAAAATTAATAAAGAGCTTCCTTGACATTCGAAAACTTTATGTTGCTATTCATTTTCCATTGGTCTAATTACAGAAGGAGAGGCCTACACCTCTGATTAGATTGAGGACTTGCTGCTGAGGCAACTACCAATGGCGAGGGGTGGAGATGGGGATGCTGGCAGCTTTGCTTTTGTTCAAGAGCCCTTGCAGCCCTTAGGTGGGTGCAGAGCTGCCAGGTATGTGAGTTCTGGAGCAGGTTGGAGTCCAGCATCTTTTGACTGGATGAGGTGTTTTGGGGAGTCTGGAGGATGGTGGGAGGGGGGGCTGAAGGATTTCTCCTGCTTCCTGAGACTTAGAGCTCTTTTCAGGAGTGGTTTCTGTTGGTGAGGAAAATAACCAGTTCATTTGGGGGACTTTTGTACCTGGATTTCTGTTAATGTAATGGTCCATTCACTCTTTAATTGTTGTCCTTGCGGTGGGTATTCACTGGTGATGGCCCTCACCTAAACATTCCCCCTACTTCTGGACATGGTGGGTTTTCCAGACTATTGTGAAAGTGGTCAGGTAGATCTTGTTCCTAACGTTTCACCAGCATCTGTGGCTGGCATCTTCAGAGGTGTATCCCAGAGAAACTGGTTGTTGTGGGTTTTCTGGAATGTGTGGTCGTGGTCTGGTAGATCTTGTTCCTAATGTTTAGCCTGCATCTGTGGCTGGCATCTTCAGAGGTGTATCACAGAGAAACTGGTTGTGTGGAGTTTTCCGGACTGTGTGGCCGTGGTCTGAGAGTAGATCCTAGTGAATGAGCCTATAATTGTTATAGTGAATAGGCCTAATGACTTTGTCATTAATATCCGCACGATAATATCTGTGCCTGGGAGGCACCTGTGTGTAGTGCGTTTTTCCTGTTTGTCACTGCTTCACGTCGCACTTTACCATTGTTTGTTTGTTGGTATTATTGAACAATTGTAGCCAAAGCAGCTTTTGGTTTCTCTCACTACGCCAAGAACATAAGAACTAGCCTGCTGGATCAGACCAGAGTCCATATCGATCCAGCATTCTGCTTTCCTTTTCACTTAATTGTTAGCCCACCAGAGTGCCTTTGAGGAGCTCACATGCAGGATGTAGAAAGCAATAGCCTGCTGCTGCTGCTGCTCCTGGAAGCACCTGGTCTGCTAAGGCATTTGCAATCTGAGATCAAGGAGGATCAAGATTGAGTAGCCGTAGATCGACTTCTCCTCCATGAAATCTGTCCAAGCCCCTTTTAAAGCTTGTCCAGGTTAGTGGCCATCACCACCTCCTGTGGCAGCATATTCCAGAGCACCCAATCACACGTTGCATGTGAAGAGGTGAACCTTTTTTGGTTGATCCTGAATTTCTTTAGGATTTGCACAATGGGTACCTGGTTTACCAGTATTGTGAGAAAGAGAGAAAAATTTCTCTCTGTAAGCATTTTCTACCCCATGCATAATTTCTGGAGCTTCAATCATATCCCCCTCAGACGCCTCCTCTCCAAACTAAAGAGTTCCAAACGCTGCAGCCTCTCCTCATAAGGAAGGTGCTCCAATCCCTCAATCATCCTTGTTGCCTTTCTCTGCACTTTTTCTATCTCTTCGATATCCTTTTTGAGATGTGGCGACCAGAACTGAACACTGGTCCCATAACGGATCCTTGGAGGACACCACTCCCTATATCTCTTCATTGTGAGAATTTCCCATTTATACCCACCCTTTGTTTCCTGTTCCTCAACCAGTTTTTAATCCATAGGAGGACTTCCCCTCTTATTCCTTCATTGCTGAGTTTTCTCAACAGTCTCTGGTGAGGAACTTTGTCAAAAGCCTTTTGGAAATCCAAGTAGACGAGGAACCACTGGTTTCCCCATTATCCACATACCTGTTTACACCCTCAAAAGAACTCTACCAAATGAAGTTTGTAAAGACAGGACTTGCCTCTGCAAAAGCCATGCTGACTCTTCCTCCAGCGGAGTCTTGCTTTTCTACATGTTTAATAATTTTATCGGTAATGATAGATTCTGCTAATTTACCGAAAAGGAACCGGATAATGTCAAACTGACTGGCCTGTAATTTCCTGGGTCCCCCCTGGGCCCTTTCTTAAAGATTGGTGTGACATTGGCCATCTTCCAGTCTTCAGGGATGGAGGCTGATTTCAGGGATAAGTTACATATTAAAGTTAGAGAACATCAGCAATTTCGTAGGCAGAGCTCTTTAAGAACTCTTGGATGAATCACAATCTGGGCCCAGGGGATTTGGTAGCGACTAGTTTATCAATGGCTGGGGAACTTCTTCCTTGTCTACCACTATCTTAGCTAGTTCCTCAGCAGATCCTAAGAAGCTTGGTTCAGGTGCAGGAATTTTCCTCACCTCCTCTTGGGTGAAGACAGATGCAAAGAATTTGTTCAGCTTCTCTGCAATCTCCTGTCATCTTTTAGCACACCTTTTTATTCCCTTCGTCATCTAACGGGCCTACCACTTCCCTAGCTGGCTTCCTGCTTTTGATGTACTTGAAGAACTGTTTGTTGCTGGTCTTGATGTTCGCAGCCATGCGTTCCTCATAATTCTTTTTTGTCTCCCTTACAGCTAACTTGCTTCTCTTTTGCCACCATTTGTGTTCTCTCTGGTATTCTTCATCAGTTAAGTTGGACTTCCATTTTCTAAAAGACACCTTTTTCTTCCTAATAATTTCCTCAACCTCCCTTGTTAACCATGGTGGCTTTCTTTTGGACTGTGTGCTGCCTTTCCAAACCGGCGGAACACATTCCAGCTGAGCTTTGAAGGCTGTGTTTTTAAATAACCTCCAAGCATCTTGGACAGTTTTGACTCTCTTGATTTTCCCTTTCAGCTTCCTGCGCACTATCCCCCTCATCTTTGAGAAATTTCCCTTTCTGAAGGCAAATGTAACTACATTAGTAGTTGTCTAAGTCACAGTCATTTAGCATATCAAGGAATGTTCTCTCCTTTCTATGACCTGAACATGCATTTTTCCCGTTTATATGGGGATAGTTAAAATCGCTCATTACCACTACATTTTTGCTTTTATTGGCCTCTCTAATTTCTTTTTCCATCTCAGAATCCTCTTGTGCACTTTGGTCAGGGGGACGATAATATATTCCTAATGAAAACTATGCTTCACCCCTGATATTGATATCCACAGTGCTTCTGTAGAGGAATCAGCTCCCCCTGCATTGTCTATTTTATGTGACACTATGCTCTCTTTGATGTAGAGGGCCACCCCACCCCCAATACGTCCTGTCCTATCCTTCCTGTAGAGCCTGTAACCTGGGATAACAGCATCCCACTGGTTCTCCTCATTCCACCATGTCTCTGTGATGCCCACTATATCAATGTCCTCCTTCAAAACTCTGTACTCCTGCTCCCCCATTTTAGGTCGAAGGCTTCTACTATTAGCATAGGGACACTTGTATATTCTGTCTCTGTCCCTAACCTGGGATTTATGTGTTTTGCCCTCTAGTCTTTTGTAGACACTATCACTTATCATATTGCTATGTTCCTTGCTTGTATGTGGTTGATTTAGAAAAACCTCTCTCTCTGTCTGCAACCCCAAAGATACTGTATTCTTAACTGAAGTCACCTCAGCTACTGTCGGCTTTCCCCCAGGGATCAGTTTAAAAGCTGTTCTGCCACCTTTTTAATGTTGAGCGCCAGCAGCCTGGTTCCTCTTTGGTTAAGATGAAGCCCAGTACTTTTAATACAGGCCTGCTAACCCTGTCCCCAAAAAGGTTCCCCAGTTCCTGAAACAAATCTGAAGAACCCTCTGCTTATACACCACCTTCTCATCCACGCATTGAGACCCTGTATCTCTGCTTTCCTAAAACAAATACACGTGGAACAGGTAGCATTTCGAAAAAGTCTTACCTTAGGGTTCCTGGATTTTAACATGTTTCCTAGCAGCCTAAATTTAACTTCCAGAACCGCCTAGATACATTTCCCAATGTCATTGGTGCCAATTAATGGACCACAACTGCTGACTCCGCCCCAGCACTGTCTAACAGCCTATCTAGATGAAGCGTGAGCATCCATGGCCTTTAAGCCGGGACAGGCAAGTCACCATGAGGTCATCACACCTCTCACAAACCCAACTCTCTATATTCCTAATGATCGAATCACCCACTACAAGGAGCCCCCACCTCCCCGAGGAGTATCCTCAATGCGAGAGGATATCTGACTACCAGCTAAGGAAGGGGTCCCATCTAAGGGAGCTTCTTCCACCACCTCAGACTGGCACCCTCTGTCTCACAGAACTTATTTCCAAAGACTAAGTTATTGTTGTTGTATTTTCTAAAGTTATTTTCTAAAGCACTTTTCACAGTAAAAAACATTTTTTTAAGCATTTTGAGAATATTGTCTAAATTTTTTATTCTGCTGTGTGGCATGGCCCATTGCTGTGCTCAGATTTGTGAGTTGGGGCATATTCTATAATGTGATGATTTAGAAATGACCTGGTGCAAAAAAAATTTTTTGGTCGTGGTGGGGTGGCCGCCGGGGGAGGGGGGGCATACAACTCAGGTTTTGCCCAGGGCTACAGTTTGCCTCATTATGCCCCTGGTCTGAGCTCTAAAATTAGTTCCACTGTATATTCCACATTTTCCAAAAAGCAATCTTCTTCAGTAGAAGCTCAGTATAAGGTAGTCAATCATTTCATAAGGGTACCATAAGCTATTAAGATGCCTGTCCCTCTTGACTTGAATCCAAGTTACCGGAATAACAATAATAACAATAATGGAGAAATCTGACAACAGAGGGAAGTATAAAGACAAGGAACAAAGGTACATGAAGTGGGGGGAGAAGGGTAAGAGGAAATAGAAAAAGAAGGAGCAGGGAGGAGGAAACAATGGGGAAACAAGGGTAGGGGAAGGGAGCAGCTGATGTAAACTTGTCACTTTCCTCAGTGAGCGGCCTGGTGGAACATCTCCATATATAAGCCTGCAGAACCGAGTCAAGTTCTGAAGAGCCTGGGCTTCATTTGACAGAGAGTTCCAGTGATCCAGAGTCAAGGGCAAAAAAGTCCTGGCTCTGGTTGAGGACAGCTGGGACAACCAGATAAGATGAAATTATAGTCAATCCCAATACCTTTAACCTGATCTAGTTCTCAAACTGAAGTCAGTGCAGCTAGTGGAGCACCAGTTGTATAGGCTCTGTCTCAGTGGTACCCATAAGATGTTGCGCCACCACATTCTGCACTAATTGTAGTTTCCATAGCACTTTCAAGGATAGCTCTGCATAAAGCAAGTTACAGTTGTTTAATCTGAAGGTGACTGGTGCATGGATCTCTGTGAATAGACCAGGATAGGATAACTAAGGTATCAGTTACCTGACTTGTAACAGATAAAAAGAAAGCATTGGTTTGGCATTATTTGTGACCTGGGACTCCAAAGAATGCAGAAGTCTTTGAGTTCTGGTGCTTTGCTTGCTGTTGTTGCTTCAAGGCAGGGCAATCAAGGAGGTAGACAGGGGGGATAGAAAATCAGATGACCTGTTCCTGACAGGCATGCTATGGTAGAAAAACAAAAAAAAGTGTTGCTGTAAATATAAGGATACACCAACACATAAGAACAGGCTATAAGAACA
Organism: Sphaerodactylus townsendi; assembly: GCF_021028975.2. Classification (NCBI taxonomy): domain Eukaryota; kingdom Metazoa; phylum Chordata; class Lepidosauria; order Squamata; family Sphaerodactylidae; genus Sphaerodactylus; species Sphaerodactylus townsendi. The sequence goes on from NC_059428.1 coordinate 119,571,930, forward strand.
AGCAAAGTTCTTTCCACATCTCCCCTATTCATGTTTGAAGAATAGAGAAGGGAAGATATTCACATTGGCCAGTACCTCCCGGCTACATTTCCCAATGTAGGGGTGGGCATTTGGATAATCCAGTTGAGGAAAAAAAAACTTTCACAAATACCTTGTCAGTATTTTTTTCTTTTGAAAAAGGCAGCAATAAAATGGAGTTGAAGCAGGGGATTCTGAAAAATGCTATTTTTCCAGCATTTATGGGGACATTTTGGTTTGTCACCTTTTTTAAAAAAAACCTCTCCCCCTTTCCTACTCTGCTGCTGGTAGCTGAATGCTGGACCCAGCCAGGAACATGTAGTTCAATGCTGGGTTTGGCCAAGGCCAGCATCAAATGTGGGCTTGGCCTGGCTGCTTGTAGTTTTATACTGCTGACTCTGTTCCCAAATTTCCACCTCTGAAGTCAGATGGTGCTTTGTGGGAAGAGCCAGTAGTATAAAGGTGGACCTAGCTGGGCCCAGCATTCAACGCTGCTTGTTTCCCTGTCTCCAAACTCCACGCGGGTCTTGGAGGCATCAGACAGCGCAGAAACCACCTGCTGCCTCCAATGCTTGAAGTACAGAGTCAGACATATTTTTTCAAGTTTAATAGCCTAATTTTTTCCAGGAAACCTGGGATATTAGTTGGGGTTTTTTTTTGGCTTTTTCAAAAATTTCCTGGTCTATTAAAACTGATCCTGAAGAATATTTTTTTCGCCCGCCCTATTGGTCAGACAGCCAGACAATGTAACACTGATTTGACTGTTTCTCCATGCACATTCACCAGTGTTGTGAGGACAATTTTTTTCAACCTTTCAGTTGTAATTATATTACTTACACTTGACAAATTTAGAAAAAAAGTGTATTGGAATGTGTACTTGGATTTGTATTGGGCTGCACATACTCTCAGATGTAATCCCTCAGGTATATTTCTGTGTCTACATGCATAAGCATAAGCATAAGCATTTTATTGTCATTGTGCACGCACAACGAAATTTACAGCAGCATTCCTCGATGCACACAATTTCAGACTCATACATCATCCTCACTTTCCCCTTCCTCCACCCATCCCTACACAGCCCCAAACACATCAACACGAAGCCGCGGAGTTTAGCATAGCCACAGCTCTAGGGTAGAAGCTGTCTCTAAGCCTCTTTGTCATAGTTTTGATAGACCTGTATCGTCTGCCAGATGGTAACAGTTCAAAAAGAGAGTGTGCTGGATGAGACGGGTCCCTCAGAATATTTTGGACTGTTTTAAGGCTTCAGGAATTATAGAGTTCTTCCAAGGAGGAGAGAGGGCAGCCGATAATCCTTTGTGCAGTAGTGATCACCTTTTGGAGCACCTTCCTATCTGCCACTGTGCAACTGGAGAACCATACACAGATGCAGTAGGTTAAGACACTCTCTATAGCACAGCGGTAAAAGGACACCAGGAGTTTTCCATCCAGTTGTTGCTTCTTTAAAAGTCTCAGATAGTACAGTCTTTGATGGGCCTTCTTAACCACTGTGGCAGTCTGTACGCCCCAGGTCAAGTCCTCTTTAATCATAACGCCCAGAAATTTAAAACTAGCCACCCGCTCTACTTGTACTTGATTCAAGTAAACAACTTGGGTTGGGAGAGGGACTGTTGATCTGGTAGCCTTGGGAACTGGGGCATGCTCTTTCTTCTCCCTAATGTAAAGAGATAAACCACTGAAGAAGCAGAGTATGTTGCATGGGTGTTGAAAGGGTTTGTGAAATTTGCTCCCTGTACCTCACTTCATCACTGGTTTTCTTTGCCTTTGTTTTTCCTATGCTCTTAGGTTTCTTTAGCAACAACTTGATGACAGAGAGTAGCTTCTTAGATTTAACTGAATTTCATTATAGATCTTTCACTTTGTCTTAAAAATGTAATGGCAGATTAAAGAGCAAAGCACTTTAGTTTAAAGTGTATTGTTCCCATGCCAACAGTGACATAGGCCAGAAGTTATCATCTTCTATGCTCCTCTGACACTTACTGCTAATTCCATCTGCTTTATGAAGTTAAGATCACTTGTTCTAACCTCCCAGCTAAGAGCTCTCCTCAAGGTTTCCCTTGGGCAACCTTATTTTTTTCACACCAGCTGGTTTCTGCTCAACAGTTCCAAGGGGGACCTTCTTCTCTGCATCTGGAGTACGTTTTCCCCAATATATTAATTGTTTACTCCTAATTCTTATGAAAAGTTGTTGCTAGCTGGAGAGCTGAGACTTTCTGAAAAAGCCAATCTGTCAGTGTGCTTATTAGAACTTTCTGGGGGGCCTATGTATATGAAAAATATGCCTTTCAAAGACCAGTTTAAGGCAACTGTCTCTTTTTACTCCACCAGAGGATGTCTTACAAAGAGGAAGCTTCTGGTGTGCTTTCCATACCACAAAGAAATCAGAGGGGGGAAAGGCTGTTTTCCATCCTACTGATTTGCTCTCTGGTCAGTTTCACCTTCAGCTTGTGCCCATCATTTTGTGTGCAACTGAAGGGATTCTCTCTGCTGCCATTTGCTGAAGGTTGTACTTAGCTGGTCCTGCCAATTCTGGCAATGTATAATTTTCCTATTTTTTAAAAAAAAATTAATGAGCTATCTTCATAGCTAGGCATGAATACGAAAATCTCAGCCACTCGGAAGACCCGTCTACCTACCATTGAGAAGCACTGGGTGGACCTGTCCTCTTAAGTCAGTCCACGGAGGGCAGGTCAACCCAGTGCTTCTCAATGGGAGGTAGACGGGTCTTCTGAGTGGCTGAGATTCTCATATTCATGTCTGTGTAGCTACAAAGATAGCTCTTTATTTTTTTAAAAAATAGGAAAACTATATATTGCCAGAATTGGCAGGACGAGCTGAGTACAATTATGTACTTTTGGGGCTGAAAAGGCACTCAGGATTGGAGCCTGAAGAGCAAAACATCCTGGAACAACCTTCAGCAAATGAGATAATTCCTTCAGCTGCACACAAAATGTTGGGTGCAAGTTGAGGGTGAAACTGACCAGAGATCAAATAAGACACTTCCTGAGCTCTGCATTCTGCACAGCCAGGCAGGAGACATCTTGCAAGTAGTTTAGGGGGAAATGGCGCACTATGAAGTATTCACCAAAAAAGACACCTTGATCTAAAATAAGGCATCCTAAGAATGTCTTAGGAAGAAAGCTGTGCAGAATGCCTTCCCAGGACACTTCAAATAAAACATCCCCAGGACACCTTATTTAGGCTGTGCAGAACAGATTCCTGTCTCATTTAAATATCTGTAAGAGGGAGCTGGAATGGGTTCCAGCCAAATTGAAAAGAGGAAAGCAAACAGTGACAGGAAGGCTGAATCATCATCCATAGTGATGATTGACCATTTTTGTTTGCTTAGTGTCAATGGAACAAAATAGCCAGCCCTGTAAGCAATGGAAACAGATATTCTTGACTTCTTTTATTGAACTGAGAACTTTAGGCACATCTGTTTTTATTTTGCCTTAGCAGGAAGGTAAAATCCCAAGCAAGTTCAAAAAGAACAATTAATTTAGGATTTCTTTCTTAAAGTATGCACTCAGAATCTGAGGCCGTTTCTGCACAGCCGCTCTTTCGCGGGGAGTCGCGTTAGCGTAGCCGGATTGCCGCTTGCACCCCCCTGAGGCTCATTCGATAATGGACAGTCCAGGTAGAGGCGGGGAAGGCGGTTACTGCAGCCTAGCACAGAGAGCTCGGCGCGCCCGTCCCCAAACCATTACTGTCCCCTCCGACCTTCCTGGCGCTATCGCCCAGGCAGGGCTCTGCCTGCCCCTGCGGCGTGAAGCAGCTCTGGAGTCGCAGGGCAGGGGGGACGTGTCCCCTGGTTTGGGAGCCACACCGGAAGGTCAGAGGGTAGGTAAGGCATTCGGGAAAGGGGGGGAATGGCACCTTCCAGCCGCTGCTGTTTGTACGGCGGCAGTTTGAAGCTGCTGTTTTCAAAAAACCTCGCTCAGGGAGCGAGGTTCGGAAACAGCAGCTTCGTGCCGCTTGGGGGTTGCGACTGGGACGCTGTATTCTGCCCATGCAGGAACTGCCTGAATTTTAGCAGTGTTATTGAACTCTTGGATAGCCTTTCCCTCCTTGTTCATTTTGCTTCTATAACCAACTTTACTATCATTGTACAAAACTCCCTACACAGCAATAAGTAGGTCTTATCTAGTAGAATATCTGAAGAGTTTAGAGAGTGAAATGCATTTAAAATACATCTCAGGCATTAAAGCAAATGAACTGTCACCTGGCAGACCACAACATTATGCATATTGAAACATTATAAATTATGCAGGTGATGTCTTGATCGTAAAGAGAGTGGGCCCGTAGGCTAATGATATACAAAGAAACATTTGTAGAACATTATTAAATATTATTAATATTTAGCATGTATATAGCACTATAACCTTCTATCTCCCAAATTACATTGAAATTAAAAAAAAACCCTCCATGCTGGAACATTTGGGACTATTTCTCCCAGAGGAGGTCATTGGGGGTCCTGGATGCAAATCAATTAAAGCTTAAAAGTAAAATGAATACATTGAATTGGCCAGGGAATCATATGAAAGGCTGTATAAATGATGTAACACTTATACTATATTCTGTCTCACCAAAATAAAAAAATAACTTCATTCACCACATGCTGGACCATCTTTGTTTTCGAATGCTCCATTTGGGGATAGTGCCTACCTTGTTCTGCTAGGTAAGCACTAGGACCCAACAGAACATTCTAAATCTAAAACAAAGACAGTCCAGCATGTGATGAAGTTACAATGTTGGTGTGTTTTTTTTTCTTTTGGTGAGATAGAGTATAGATTCATGTGCTCAGTCAATCTGGTGGCAGTATTTTAAGACAGCTGTAATTTCTTAATATTTTTCAAAGTCAACCTTTGCAGAACACATTGTTGGAGTCATCTAGGAATCAATGTCTGACTGCAACGTCTGACTGAGATGCCTAGACAACAACAGGCTGGGTGGACCCAAGAGATGGTGGTGACTCATGAGCAGGGCTGGCAGCCTGCTGGCAGGGAAGATACCGAGGTATGGTGCTTTTGTTATGATGCCAGAGGCAATTGGATGGCGGGGACGCTGTGGCAAGGCCCCCCTTACAATGTGCAGGGGACTCCTATTCAATAGCCAAGACATGCTGGCAACAGTGGGGATCTGTGGCAGGGGTCGCTACACTACATACAGTACTCAGGAGTTTCCTACTCAACAGCCGGGGCTGGGCGCGCCCGGCATAAACATGGTGACAGTGGTGGCTCCCTGACAAAAGCTGAAAGCTGAAATGGTCCATCCACAGAGTTGGTGGACATTATTCTCAATTACCTCTTAGAGTTGTTAAAATGGGAGGTTAGCTTGAAATTCTTAGTTGATTGTATTGTTTTTTCTCTCCTGCTGTGATGTTAGTAATTAGGTTGTTTTAGGTAGTAGTTTTGTATAAGAGATAGTGAACTTGTTATATTATTGGTAGCTGTACGTAATGTTAGTATAGGAGAGATGAGTTGCTGTTTGATTAGTTATTGGTTTAGTTTGTTATACTGACACTGGAAGTTTAATTTAGTCCTAGGTGTATTTTGTAATTTGATTATATTACAGAAAGTCGCCATCTGAGTTTAATTACATTATTAAGCATGATGTCACTTTTTGTTTTTTGCTGTTTGCTGTTTTATCTTATTACTATTTGATATTGTTTGTTGTTGTTGTGGCCTGATATTTGACTATTGTTGCTATGGTTATTAATGTTGTATTGTTATATTATGATTGCTGGTGTTTTGATATCCTGTTGCTTGTATTATGTTTGTTGTACACCGGCCTTCGCCCTTCACGGGAGGGCGGTATATAAATTAAATTACCATTACCATTAAAACATGTGTTGTCATTGTTAAGGTCTTATATTTTACTAAATATAAGAGCATCTGGCAAAATTGTATTCATTAGAAAAAAGGGCACTTCGCCACAGCTGGACATTCAAGAGCAATGATGAAACCAACAGGTTCCCCAAAAGCTGCATGGATCTTCAGTGGGAGTTCAATCCCATTCAAAGGTTAAGTACCTATTCTGAGATGAGGTCGATTCTGAGCCAATAGTGTCTAGTCTGTATTAAGTTTCACTTTGTTTGTCCTCTCCTAGTCCTTCAGTGAACTCAAGCATTCAGTGGCCTCCCCATTAGATGAAAGAGAAGTACAGCAGCCTAATATCTGTCTGGTGACAGTGCTGCCCTAATCTCCTAAAAATCTCAACCAGAGTTTTTTGTGTAGATGTTTGAAAGAATGAGATTTGAGATAGAACCTGGTACAACACCATAGGTTAGGTCCCCTGAGGCCAAGCAACAGTGTATCAGTATCACTGTCTAGAATATTCCTCCCAGGAACCATAGTAGCAGCACGTTTGTTGGGCCCATCCAATTAGCCATTTTAGAAGGGTATCATAAATAGATTGTATTGAAAACCACTGAGAAAACCAACAGAATAACAAGGATTCACTCTCCTGTTCAGTTCCTGATATGGATCATTCACAGGTTAATCAGTCCAGATTGATAACTAGTCTCATCAAGATAACTAGTCTCATGAAAAATCTCCAGAGCTAATACTACCTGCTACAGAACACTGCAAAAATATGGACTGATGACTGACATGACAGAGAACTAATAGAATCAGCTGGAATCAACACAAGAATGACTATATCATGGGGTGAATCCCTACCGGGAAATTCAATCTAGATCAAACCAAGTTTGAAAATAAACTGTACATTTTCATCGAGGTTTCAACCTCCCCACTGCAGCATGTTTCCAGTGAAGACATCTAGGCCTATCTTGGATTCAAGAAATGTAACAATCCCCACTACCACGCGATTGGCTTGGCGGGTTTCTCCTCATTGGCTGTTGTACAGTGTTGGGGTGGGACCTTTTTTTTCCTCCAGCAAAAATGTGCTCACATTATGATGTCAGCACGTCATCACGTCAGCATGTCTCCCCTGCCCAAGTTTCTGGTTGGTTATCGTTCTCTCGTGCTCTCATGAGAACAGCACTGTGCACATTGATTGGTTGTAAGGCATTTGTGTCATGCACCACAGCAAGAAATTTGAACCAAGATTAGACCCCTGATCCTCCCCTCCAAACTGGATCAAAGATGTGTTTTTTTGAAAAAAGTAGTACTTTCAAGCAGGTTTGGCAAAGACACGGGATAAAGGGGAGAATGAGCACCAGAACCAGGATGAATCCTTGTTCGTGGATCAGGCAGTGGGGAGTTCTTCCAGAATCTTTGATATTTCGCATGAGTATCACGTGATTAATTGACCATGGAGAATCGACCATAGTTTCTTTTAAGATCAAAATAATCTTCCCTTTGGTCGGGGGGGAGGGTATAAATTCAATAAAATAAAATAAAATTGTTTCACCCAATTTGTTCTTTTTGCTACATTAGTAATAACACATGCGTAAGTATGGAACACTAAAAGCCAGTATTTAAAGTTTATGCAAAAAATCTATGCAAAAAGTTCTATTTCAGTCCAACCCTTAGTTTCAAACTCAGGCTCTTTGAGTCAAGCAAATCCACAGCATAGGATCTGCGTTGGTATGTATGAATGTGTGCATGTATATGTTTACAGTTATGGTCCTCCTTTCTCACTGAGACTCCAGGCAGATGATGTAGTGTGAGTCAATTCCCATCAACAGGATTGAACATCCAGTAAACATTGCAGTGGGTTCCGAATTGCTGAAATCTGAAGCCAAGCAGAAAGCTGAAACAGAGCTGAAACAATGTGTAAGCATTAAATGATGCAAAATTACATAGTAGGATCATGCCTACAGCAACAGACAATATCCATAGTGTACATTCCCTGCCTCTTTGCCAAAGCATCATTTTGTTACAATACAGCTCTGTTACCTGCATTAAAAAGCTCTTCAGTTTGTGAAATTCCCAGTGAGGGGTGGCCTTCCTGACCTCATCAGGCAGGCCATTCTGTAAAATGGTGGTCAAAAGGTAGGCTAAGCAGGTCTGGTCTGATCAGTTACTGGAATGGAAACTTCTTAAGTGATCCATGTTCAGCACCTAGAGTTCCATAACTGAAGGCAGGTAGGATACAAACCCTTCCAAATTCTTTATTATCTTGATCATTTAGAGTACTGAATCCAACCAGCTTTATCACTCACTCTAGTCCAGTTCTAACCCTTACTGCAGCCTCTGTTTCACATGGCTTTTGTCAATTCAGATTTCATGAGCTCTATCCCAGAACTATTTTTTGGATTGTCCAAGGGGACCTTTCTTTCCCTTTTCACCTGTGGAAAATCCAGTTGGATCCAACTCATATTTTGAATTTATTCACCTAATTTGTTCAGGTCTAGCTGGCATCAGATTATCAGGGTCATTGACAGATAGCTTGATCTCTTCTCTGCTTTCTAACTGGTGTAACTTTAATCTTTGTAAAACTTTAATCAAACAGAAACAATAGCAAAGAAAAACTCTGAAAAGGTTTGCCAAAAAAAAAGTTTTCTTCTGGAATCCAAATGGCAGAAATAGAGAACAAAACTTTACGAAGTATGTTTTAATAATGCAAAATCATATACATGAAAATGCATCGACCAAGTTTAGGTGCCTAATTATGTTGAGAAATTATACGCAAGTGAAATCATGGGAACGGAACTCAGCTTTTCTAGTTTTATGACTGCAACTGAGGCACATGTGAGTTTGTGGGAAATTATGTTACACTCCCAGATTAATTATTCAGCCAGAATGTACTTTGAGCTGAATTGCTGTTTGCGTAAAAGAAGGAAAAAACACAGAGAAAAATCTTACTGTGGAAATATTTTCTCTGTTTCCAAAAAAAGAGGACATATTAATAAACACACATACCTACAGCCATCCCAGGCAGTATGCCTAAAAGGGATATAAATATTATACATTTACAATTATGATATATTATCATTTGTGGCTTTGGTTGAATTAAGACCTCATTGAGCACACAGCAGCAATAGATGAAAGGATCCTGCCAAATAACACACAGATACTGTGAGCTGATCTTTCATTACACTTGATATTCATTGCAAATGCCTTTTATATCCATCTCCAGAAGGGTTCTGCCAGACACTGCAGTACTGACGTAATGGTAACTAAACTAGAAGTTCATTAAACATGTTTGTTCCTTTGGCTATATCTTAAAATTTTTGGAGGAGGCTGGTACACTATTTTTTTTAATTTAGGTCATAATAGAAGCTTGAAGGCTTTCTGTGTAAGAAGTTGAACAAGTCAATCATTATTTGGGTGAATTCTTTTATGGGGCACTTTGGTATGAGTTCACCTTTTTTCCACAAATTTGTAAGGTGGGGCAGGGAGAGCTTATGATTAACTTGGCTAATAAACTTCAAAAATTCTTTATATCACTAAAGTATTAACAACACTGTTTTAAAGAAATCAAGCCAAGCATAGTCAATTTCTGATTTGAGTTTCAATAAGTCCCTCAAATGAATCCAACATAGTTGGAAAAAAATTAAAATAGAAACACAGATATAGGTGAGGTTACAATGTTCAGCAATTTCCTTTAATGGTCCCTATAAAGGGGGGCATTCCATGGTCATGTTTCATGACATGTTTTGCTGCCTTTTGATTCTTTCAGTGCACCTGGGTACCCTAAGCTGTAGAGAGAGTCCTCCTCAGTTCAGGTTTTTATATTTTCAGCTATCTTCACTCCCATCTTGACCCAGTCTTCCTGTTCTGGTCCCTCCCTCTGAGTAGGGCTGGTTGCTAACAGTCCTTGCTTGTATTTTCCCACTTGGGCATGCCCATGCCTGCTCCACTATCAGCCATGAACATTGTTTACTATTGGACCTCATTGGACAGAACACAGTCAGATGCCTAGAGGTCTCTCATCTTTCTTTCAAACCATTTCAACTCAAGTGCATTAATAAACCAGCTATGTTCCAAATATATGTGGCTTTTGAAGTTATTTTGCTGGTCACCCTTTTTTAAAAATGAGTTCACGCTAATGGTCAAGACCCCCCCCCCCAAAAAAAAAAATGTAAAAGAGGATTTCATCCACAAACACAAGCAGGTCACTTAAAATCTCCAAATCAAAAGAGAATTTCCAATGACAAAATTTTGTTGGTATCCCTAGTCTCAATCTTAAGAGCAACCAGTGCTAATAAATGTTTAATGATTTACTGTTAAGAGTCCTCATCCTCTGATTTCTTTCCTCCAAGGATATTTCAGAGATCTTTACATTTTCCTTGTATAATTTAGTTCATTTCCTTCTGAACTTGCATTCGTTAATTAAGTTGGCCCATCTTGGAAAGAAAAAAGAAAAAAGAAACAGCTCACAAACCTTTATATAGACTTGGCTGGCTTGCACCATGGAGGATGGAAATGTTTCTGCTCTGCCTGCTGCTTCAATAGAACTTTAATCAACATTTGTCATTTGTTGGCTACAATCAGTAGACATTTATGTGTTGTGATGGATTGATCCAAGTCAGAAAAGGCAGCAGAAAGTCTCACACTTTCCTTGCTAAAAACTTGAGCTATTTGATTTACACTGCTTGTGGCTTTTAAGATGCCTTCCCCCCCCCCCCCCCTCTCCATGTTTCCATATCCAGGCAGCAATTCTGGCAGCTTTCCTTCTATACTCCCGGGAGCCACTGTGACTTCACTAGTGCAAGTGATAATTGAATTATATCCCTCAGGCTGCATAACCTGAGAATTACCAATATTATACCTTCAACTTCTAGTATCCTGGCTGAAAAGAAGAGACAGGAGGGGAAGCAACACCAGTCACCCTGTTTTGCTCTGTGCAGTAAAGTGGAAGCTCTTCCCTAATTCCCTGAAGGCAAAATGGATCTCAATGGAAGGCTCTGATCAGTACTGCCATTGGCCATCTTGGTTTCCAGAATTCTTACTCCTTTGTACATGACATTCCAATTTGTATGTCTGGCAGGTCCTGTGTTCTTCTTAGGAGCAGACTGACTATTGAATATATCAGTATACTCCTGGGCAGGTGACTGCTCTGGTGGCTGAGTGACCACAAAAGAACAAATTTGGACTTGCTAGAGCTGCTAGGGTTCAGCTTGCCCTCGTTCAAAGGTGGTGCTGTGGGAAGAAACAGCACAGAAGGAAGACAGTTGGATTTATCCACTCTACTTGTTTCAGGGCCAGGTGACAGTTCTCAAAAAGCCTAGATCTTCTCCCCTTCTTTCGTTTAAATTTAAATACCCACTTTGCATTTGGGGTGCAAACACTTTCCAGTGGGAGATACACAGTCCTGGCAAAACATGTTAACACTTTTGTGACCCTACCACTCCTCTGAACTTTTCTTTATTTGACTACATCATACTGATACACAAGTAACAGAGCTTGTGCTTTTATTTGCCTATGGTCTTGAAAAAAGATGTCCTTGGGACAATCCCATGACATTGAAATTCCTTTTTCAGCTGGCATTGCTTTATCTCTCTTTGACCTTGTTTCCTTGTCCCACCTCTGACTTTGGCACCCTCATTTCTGTCCACTGCCACATCTTCACCCTAACCCTCAGGCCATTGCCTATTGTCTCTTTCAGCATGACTTACTAACTCATCCTCTTGCTGCGGATTGAAAATATTAATTCTGCCGTCGAGTATTTCCCAAGGGTTTTGTCATATCATTATGGTGCATAATTGGACAGGTAGATGGTGATAGGCAAGTTCCAGTTTGTACATTGTGACTCAATGATGCACTTTCCATACACAAGTGAAATGTTCATGTTTTTGGTTTAAATGGAGCCTCAATGGTATCCATTGTGCATGACTTCCACGAAATGAAAGAAAAAGAATTGCAGATCTATTTTTCAAAACTTTCAGAGGACAAAAACAATACCATGGACTGTGAAATTTCAGACCCAGAGAGAAAATGAAAGAGGAGAGAATAGTGTTGTCAACTACTTTAGGTCCCCATTGGTTGTGAAAAGCAGAGCATACATATTTAAGCATTCATGTGTATATACACAGATGTAGAAAGCAAAGACAATTTTTTTCCACAAGAAAAAGAGCTCTTAACGTGAAACATTATAGGTCACAGGTTCCATCAATAATATACTTATGTTGTAAAGCACATGTCTTTCTACTGTACAGGGTTCTTACTAACCTGATGAAGACTTATATAAAAATTAAAGATGGATACAACAAAATCAATGATCCAAACTTTTAAAAAAAGAATGTATTTTTTAAACGACTGTACAATTTAAAAATGAACATGGGAATGAACGGAGCTTTTGTTTTTGTTTTAATTGCTGTGTCATTAATAAAGCAAAGTGACGCTAACCATTGTTTATATTTGCTCTTCACATTTCGACTGGATGTCAGTCATCTAAGCAGTAAGTGGGGTGTCTTTATCAAAGGAAAGGCTTTTCAGTTGTTTTGTTAGGTTCTGCAGAAGAAAGCTGACAGTTTGGAAAGAAGAACTAAAAGCCACTTAAATGTCATGGGAAACATGAGTTTGCTAGAGTTTCCAATCAATGCAAATGGCTGTTTGCTAAACAATTTAATATAGCTGCTATATGGCAACTATGGGCAATGCCCTTGAATATGAAACAGTCTCCCCACTTGGCTGATGCCAAGCGTGCTGCACCAGCTAAAGACAAACATCTTTACTCAGTTTTACTATTGATTACGTGTTCTGAAAGTGTGCTTTACATTTTTGATTAAAAATAAGTCTTAAAACCTCGCTGAGCATCTTTGGTGAGACTAAGACGAACACATAGGCCATTTCCACACGGCCTTTTTATGGCGCCCTGGGGACGGGATAAACGCCGTCCCCAGGGAGCCATTCGCACAGGCTCCCTGCAGCGCCATTGCAGCAGCGCCGACCTGACTGTGCTCCCCCTCCCGCAGGGCGGCGTCAGGCCGCCCTGAAAAACAACCCTTTAAAGGGTTGTTTTTCCTACAACAGCGTGTTCCCGGCAGCGCGGTGCGAACAGCACCGCCGGGAACACGCTGTTTCCCTTCCCCGTCCCACTCACCGTGTCCCCGTCGTTGGCCTGCTGGCCGTTGAAGCCCCGTCCACGCTGTCCTCCGACCCCTGGAGGTCGGAGGGCAGCGTGGGCAGGGATTCAACAGCCAGCAGGCCAACGACGGGGACACGGTGAGTCGGACAGGGAAGGGGGCAGAGGCGGCTCCATGCGGAGCCGCCTGCCGTCCGCCGGCCTGTCCTGAGGCCGCCCGCACGCGTGCGTGCGAACGGCCTCCGCCTCCACGCCGGTAGAATTCTTGCCGGCGTGGAGGCGCATCGACGGCCGTGCGGAAACGGCCATAGATTTTTTTCCCCTCTCCTATGGAAATACTATGACAGGGAAAGGACCATGATTAAGTGGTAGAACATCTTCATTGCTTGTGAAACATTCCAGCTCTCATCCCTCAAATTTTAGTTGAAAGTGATATGTGAGACTTCTCTGCCTGGGATCTTGGAGAGCTATTACCAGGCAGAGTAGAAAATACTGACCTTGATAGCCTAATGGTCTGACTCAGTATATAGCAGCTCTAAGTGTTCAATATGATTGACCATTACATTATGCTGCTGCAGCTGCTCTGCCTTTTCCAGAAACTTCTGTAATTAATATCCACTGGGCAATGTCTGTCAACAGCTATTAACCTGTATAGCTAAAGAGAATCTCCATGTATGGAAGAGACACCAGGTGCTGGGCATATGTAAAAGGTCATCACCTTCTTTCTACACGCTTATGAGTTTCCAGAACTGATAATGAAATTGCCTTATACTGAGTCAGCTCATTGATTCATGAAGCCACTAATATCTATTGTGACTGGCAGCAGAAATTCAAGGTTATACCTTAGCATGACTCTTTTCCAGCCTTGCTATCCAAGATCACTTAAATTAAAGATGCCATAGATCTTAGGTGTCAAACTCGTGGCCCTCCAGATGTTATGGACTACAGTTCCCATCATCCCCTGCCAGAATCATGCTGGCAGGGGATGATAATGATCCAACATCCTAGACAATTATTCCACCTATAGATGGAACCTTGCTTTTTATATGTATGGACATTTAGTTAATGTAGATAAGTCTCAATGATCAGAATTATTTTATAGGCTGTAGTTGTGTTACCCTAAATAGTCAATTTCCACTTTAGTTGGGGGAATTAGCTGATGATTGAGAGTGAGAGGGGTCAACTGGGGTCAGTAACCTATATATATACATGGATAGTCCTGGGTGTAAACTATCAAATGGATCCAGAATGCACACACTATGAATGACCAAAGGACCAATATTTATACCCCAAAATGTGTCCTGAGGTGGTATGAGGTATGCTTGCAGGAACTCTAGAGACAAAGAATTGATTGCTTTTCTGGGATTCTACCAGAATATAGGAGAGGTTCGATAAGTTGTCAGGACCCAAGATGATCTGGGCTATTGTTTTGAATATTGATTGATTGCTGAGATGACACAGATAGGGTAAATAATGGTCTGCTCAGAGTGCTGATTAAATCACCTTAGGGTAACACAATCAGAATTAGCTAGTTCCATTGTCTAGACAGGCACACCTTAGGGCCAGGGGGAAGTTTAGCAACCAGCCACCTTCCAATCCAAGCTTGAGCCACAAGATGGAAGCTAAAACCTTCTGAGAAACATCCATGTTGTGTGGAACAGTATCTTGTTCTTACGCTACTCTTTGTCCCTCATGCCTTCATGGCAACCATAGTCGGAGAAGGGGGCTGAGTGCAACCTATTGCTTTTAATTTTTGAACAAGAAGTCTTTTTTTGTAAGTGTGGACAATGATCATGACTTCACACTTCTTCCAAGCTCACAGTTTAGAGCAATTGAACAAATAATGTGAAAACTCAATGACTCCACCATTGTCATAAATACAAAGCCACACATCAAAGCCAGGCATACATTTAAAAATCTTTTCCTTAAAGTCATGAAAATGCCTCTCCTTTGTCCCCCTGTTGTGCTGTAAGTTGCCCCACTGATGCACTCAGTGACCTATATTCTATCACTCCACTACACAATATTTCAAGCTTTCCTCTGCCCTAGACTTCCTTCCTCCAAGTGCTTCAATGGTAGAGCTTCTATTTTGCAAGTAGAACTTTCCAGGTTCAATCTCCAGCCTTTTCTATTAAAAGGATATTGCAGGAGTTGAAGTGAAAGATCACTGCCTGAAACTAGACAGCTACTACCATAGATTAAGGTTTGACTTAATACAATGTGGATTCATGTGTTCCCATGACATTCTCCTCCATTAAGTACAAAGCTACTAAACACAAATGGGAAGCAACATAGTGGAAATAGCATAGTTCAACCTAGCAAATTCAGTTCAAAAATACAACCGTGATTATGAATGTCAAGAATCCCCAGGACCAGATGTATTATGGTTTAGATATTATTGTGCATCAGTGACCACATCTTAAATCTACTACAGATCACATTGACAAAACTAGTTTGGGAGTCATAGCTGGAGGCTGGAATGTACATTCCTGCATCGCTAGAAAATATACATGTAATGCCATGTGATTTGTTTTGCTATGTACCTTCAAATAAGAAAAAGAGACCTATTCAAAGTGAAGCATGACAAGATGCTGTTTACTCATCTTTCATATAAAGGTAAGTGAAGGGTCTCGAAGGATTGTTCTGCTGAAATTCTCCCTGTGCTGTGATTTGTACAAAAGCTTAATGAACAAAAGCATTTTGTTGCTTTTTGAGGGTTTGTTAAAAGTCTTATCACTGAACAGAATGATGAATCGTAGGAACATACGTCCCTTGGCAATACAGTGCAGCTTATCAAAACCTAAATGGATAGATATGATTCCCTGAGGAGGCCTAAACACCTGCAGTTCCAGATGTCCCTCTATGAAGCAGCAGGTTATGATAGAGTTGTAAGCAGTCAATAGTATAAGGACAAGTTTCAGTTTATTTGTTCTGCCATGACCTCCCAGGTTCTGCACATTGACCACCAGATTTTTAGCACAGCCTCTGCATGTTTTGCTGAGTATCTTGACATCATATACCCTTTTGTTTAATCCTGGGCCATTTATGCATACAATACTTACCTCACATCCGTTTGCTTCATAGTGGATTTTTCCCACTTCTTTTTTTTGCACAGGGATTCTTTTCCTGCAAAGTGTCCCTAGCCAATCTGATTTGTCATTTTTTCCTGCCCATCACTTCCTTATTGTTTTTGTGCAACTTCCATTTGGGAGGTTACCTGCCATCTTTTTTTTTTAATTCATGCTGTCTTTGGTCTAGCATTAGTTTTCTAGACCATGTCAATTTCATGGATTGTATTGCTGCAGTGATAGACCTTCAGTGTGAACTAGAGTTGGCGGTTCGGATCGGCCTGAAACGCAATTCAGGCCGACCCCAGCAAGTTCGGGAGGGTTTGGAGGGCCAAGGGCCCGAGCCTAGCTGCCACGCTTCCCGAACTAGAGGCGCCATCGAGCATGCATTAGTTCCAGATTGGGCCCCTTCCCCCCGGCTGGCTCCGAACCAGCTAGGGGGGAAGCAAGCCACCAGCCTCAGCCGGCACCAGCAGCTTCAGCCACTTCCCTTCCACCTGGAAGGATAGCGGAAGAGGACGGACAAACCCACTTGACAGCGATGCCCACTGCAATGACACCCCCCAGGCATCGGAAGGCTTTACACCCAGTCCCGCTGGCAGCTGAAGCCTCCCCAAACAGGAAAAAAAACTTTTTTTAAAGAGGGAGGGAAGGGAGGGATTTCCCATCCAGCGATCCAGCGGATGAAGCTGGCGCCTGAGGGAGAAACACACACACACACACACACACACACACACACACACACACACACACACACACACCTGCGTTGGCACCCCAGTACCACCCCTACTCCTAAATAACCCTCCAACAAAAACCTCGCACCCACAGCTTAAAATAAAAAAAGAGGAGAAAAACAGACCCCAGCCGCTGGCAGCTTTACTTACTCCCACAGCTGCCAGGGAAGCATCAAAGAAACCGCCAACCAACCCCCCCCCCCAAATCCCTCCCACTTACCCTGCTCCTTGCTTCCTCCGGCAATCCCTGAATGAAGCAGCCCATGCGGCTGCATAAAGCGCTAGGGGTGCGATATGGTGGTGTAACTGTTGCAAAAGTGCTGGAAAGAATAACACAACAACAAAGGGAGATCCCTACAGAAGGATTTCTGGGAAGGTGCCTGCAGGGGGCGCATTTTTTAAGTTATTGGCACCAAACTTTTAGGGTATATTTTGAATACTGACCTGATGATGCCCCCCGAGTTTGGTGCAGTTTGGTTCAGAGGGGCTCAAGTTATGGACCCTCAAAGATAGCCCCTATACTCCATTGGTTCCCATTGGAAACAATGGGATGATTCGAAGCTATCTTTAGGGGTCCCATCAACAGCCCCAAATAAACTGCACCAAACTGGGGAATCGGACATGATCAGAACAGTATTTTGAAGATTCCCCGAAATTTCCATGCTGCTACCTTTAAAAATGCGCCCCCTTCAGGCCAAAATGTGGAAAAACAGCAAAAAAAATTTAAAAATCCGAGGAATCCTGAGAGGAATTCGGGTGTATCCGAAGCTTGGCGGAAGGCTTTCGGGATGGGGGGGATCCGACCCCATACATCCGAATTGGGCCTGAATCCGAACTAGGGCCGAATTTTTTTCCCATTTACCAACCCTAGTGTGAACACTTTAAAAAGTCCTTCTGAAATGAAGGCACAAAGATTGGGGGAACTGCTGTCATGTGGATAGGAGAAAGCAGGGTGGAGTGAAAAAAACAAGGAAAGCTAGATGCATGCTGATCACCTTCACTTTCCCTGCAAAGGCACAGGAAAAGTTGCACTGTGAGAGGTTTTGGAAACCATGGGGATTCTCTTATTGGAAGGCAAGGTAACTGCTGAAGAGGGAGAGATGAGTATATAATTATGAATCAAGTCTGAAAGAAATATATGCTTATTGCAAAAGATATATTCCCAAGCCTGTATACCCTGCTGTTTTTTGAAACAACATTTCCTGCCACTGTGCTTCCAATGCCCTGTTGTAGATTTGTTTTCCACCTCATCAATGAAATGTTAATTACCATTTCCTGAGAAGCTATGTGGATGATATATACCCGTGGTGGTGAACCTTTGGCACTCCAGGTGTTATGGACTACAATTCCCATCAGTCCCTGCCAGCATGGCCAATTGGCATGCTGGCAGGGGCTGATGGGAATTGTAGTCCATAGCATCTGGAGTGCCAAAGGTTCGCCACCACTGATATATACCCTCTACTTTGTTTTACACTGCAGTGTTGAAACTCATATTCAGATGATGTGAAATGCTCAACCTCAGTTCAATGACTCTTGAAATTTTAGTGATGTATCATACAATTGACAAAACTGTATTTTGTTTTTTCTCTATTGCTATTGGAATGGAAAACATGACAGGACATGGAATGGACAGAAGAAAATAGAAGAGATGATCTCCAATTGTTCTCTGCCAGTAAATACAAACTTGACCATTCTAATATATTTTTCTGAAAGGCAGATATGATGCCCAAAATGGTAACCCTATTTGAGTTCTACTTCCTTTGCTCATCATGGATGGGATCCAACCAACTTTTTTGTTCAATCTCACCCAATTCACCTCCTTAAAGCCTCCATCCCACATGCCTTTTGTATATGCAGGTCTCATGACCTTCAGCATAGGCTTTTTGGATGGTTAGTGTGAGCCCCAATCTCTCTATTTCACCAGTGGAACAGCTGGTTGGATCCAACTCTAACTAATTGAGAAAATATGGATAGCAGCAGCATCACATTTCTGATTCTGCATTCTTTCCATGTTATGGGAGGGAGTCACTTTATTTTGGAATCCCTACCAGTGGATGTGCCATCATATTTCAATACAGAAAAGGACAAAATCTATTTTTGTTGTGAGTGACACGCAGGATTCTCAGTAAGATCCATTCTTGGATCCTGAGCTGGATCCAGACCACATTTTCAGTGCCAGAATGGAGCACTCCCTCCACTCACTGATGTCCACAAAATGTCTTTTGAGAGACAACTCCCACCCCAGGAATGACATGAAGAGGGCTACAGCAAAAAAATGAAGATCTGGCAAAAAAAAACCCACCCCAATTTAGTCTGGATCAAATACACCACATCTACCAAAAAGGCTGCAATTAGTTAAAAGAAATATAGTTTACAAATACTTGATTTTTATTTTATTTTTAGGTTTCTATCCTGAACTTTCCTGGCAGAAGCAAGGCTCAAGCTCTCCTAACCATAGCACTGTGACAAAGTTCTGTGTATGTAACACTTAATACACAGCAACCTTTTTTAATATAAAGAAAGGATATCACTTTTGGTAAGCATAAGGTCCCATCAATTCTTTATACTAACAGTCACTCAGTTGTTAAATTCTGGGGAGTAATTTAAGAGGAAGAATAATCAAGTGCGATATGAAACACCGGGAGATGCGTTTCTGCCCTTCTTAACTGGCAACCTGCTTATTGCTCTTGGACAGCTCAGATGCTGCAAGCAAATACTGCATTATAGATGGTTACTTCTTTTTTGCTGTTAGTCTCTTTTGTGGGTGAGAAATAATGGTGCATTCCAAAGACTCAATAACAAACAGTCTCATTGCCAAAGGAAGCCTCTTGCCCATGAGTTACCATCCAGTGGGAGCAAACTGTGAAAAAAAAGATTAAAAAATAAAATGACAGATGTCTGCTCCCAAATCCAAGAACCAAACCATAGAAAGATAGTTTCATCTATTAACTGTGTGTGCAAACTGACTCTCAGCTTTCGTGACATCCTGCTGCAACGTGCCATGGCTCCATTTCATGAGTGTCTTCTCTGAGTGTTTAAATCTCCAGTTGGCTTTAAATATTATGACATTAATCCAGTCAGCTTTAAATTAGGAAGACGTGCCTTGCTTTTCTCATGCTAGAGCAATGGCATTGGCTGTTTTCCCCAGGAACCCCACAAATGAAGACGTAAATCAACAGATTGGGTTTAACTAGTTTATTTAAATAAACTGAACTACATCAAGCTATTAAGTATGCTAACATTTAAATGACTTGGGCAGATCCATCCTGACTCCAGACTGTGCCAGTGCCTTCCACTGGCCTTGTTTATCATCACCTGCACATAATGGGTTAAGAGAAGCACAGTCCCAGGTCCTTCCCTGAGGTGCCACATGCCCACTTCCAGGTTTGAAAAGAGAATATGCAGCAAGAACCACACTTGTGCTGTTCTAGCCATGCCCTCCATCACTGCTGATACCTCAGGGTATTTGCTGATCATCCCTGTCTATTGTGTTTAGCCCATCTGATCCCTGCCAAACTAGTTATGCGCTAAACAGCCAGCTGACCAGGCCTATTTTACCAGCCTCTGCTATGACATTACGAAGAAGGCAAAAATAGTCTTCCTCCCTTCCTCCCTTTGGGGGAGGGCGGTATATAAATAAATAAATAAATAAATAAATGATAGATACAGTTCAGGGAATCCCAAAAAACTCCTGCTTGGCCCCAAAAGGTGACCAGCTAATTCCATATATCTAAAGGGAGGATGAGGTCAGCAGCCAGCAACAAAAGCCAGGCTGCGGGAGTTGAAATTAGACTATGTGCTCACGAGCTGCACTTCCCCATTGGCTAGATCTACTACATACTGTCCAATGAGTATCATGCCTCATTTGAACTCATGGGACTGAGGAAAACTGATTGCCTAAAATTCCACTTTGAATGCAATAATGGATTGGAGCCAACCAGTTTTTCTTCTACTGAAAAGGGAAGGAAGGGTTGTCTTGACCACTGAGAAGGGCTGTACTGGTAATCATGGGATCTGTATGGACAAAATACATGGGATGAGAACTGTAGTAAGGAGGAGGATTGGGTAAAACTGAGTGAAAAGCTGGCCTGATTTCATGTCATGCATGACATAAACTAGAATCGAACACTCTCTTGTACTTTCAAGGGTTAGGGTTAGTTTCACACACTAGAAGTTTAGCACAGAGATGGTCCTTATCTGACTGCCCAGAAAAAGTTCTGCTGGCATAATTTCTTTGTGTTGGGCTACTGTTGAATGCCAAAGAGTGGCAGCCCAATCCAAGGCAAGACCAAAGAGTGGGAGTGGGGGGGGGGGGATGGCAGCATACCCACACCACCTCCGATGGGGTTTCAGGTAGTGCAAGGAAGCGGAGGGGGGAAGGGGCAAAGAAGCCTTTAGCTGCCTGGAAAAAAACATAGGAAAGACTGACTTACACCACACTTTTAGGTGGCATAAGTTGGTTGCTGGTGCAGAGGTGTTCCTGGGCTGAAAGCCCATTGGAAGCTGACTAAAGTTAGCTCTGCCTCCAGGAATAACCCCACACTGCTCCCCACAATGACCCCCACAATGCCACCATGGCCAGTTGCAGCAGAGGCCCACTGATGCAGGAGCCAGCTTCCAGGTTTGGCCACCATGCATCTATATGGTGGCCCGACGCCAAGGTAAGTGCCCTAATGATGACATCCATGCCACTTTGCATGACATAGTGTAGGATTCCTGCTGCTTCCAATGTGGCTTTAGCACCTCTCCTGCCCCCCACCCCCAGATCACACTTTAAGGATCTTTAAAACATGGGGCAACTCTGTCTTGAAGACCAACTAGTATCTGGTTCAGTTCAATTAGTATCTAGAATTTGGCACAAGAGATCGATTGCAAATGGGTACATTGCTCATCTGGAGATTTAAATTATGGTTAACTTAAAGGCAGTTCAAGGCTCACAATGTCTGCATCTAAACAGTACCACCGGCCTGATTGCAAAACATCGAAACCTGTTTGGTTTCATGTGGCAGCAGAGAAAATCAAATTAACGGGCTTCACTGGAGGTTTCAGTATAAATGGTTCTTTGTTAACTTTGTGTGTGGAAGGGGGGAAAATTGATTTCAGGCTCAGGGGACAAAAGTGCTCCCAGCATTTGCAGCTTTTACTCGATGCTTGCAATTGCATCAATTTGGCTCTTTGCTGGGATACTTTAACTAAGGAAATGTGTTGATTTAAACTCCCTGAGAGGCAGTTCAGGAGTGTGGCATTTTGTACTTGGCAAAACCATCTCTGTTCCCTCCTTAGCAGCTTTGTACAGAAAACAAAGCTTTTCTCACCAAGGTGGGATTTTTATAAATAGAAGTATGTGGGAGTTAAAGGACCATTTTTGTCCTATAAATGCTGGATTGTGCCCAGTTCTTTTCAGATGTTGCTGTAGAGGGATTAGAGGACACTGTGCATATTCATTGGAATTATGCATAAAGCCTAGATTCATATGAGCACATATGAAACTGTAGGTGGAGGAAAGTGCCATCAAGTCACCACTGGTTTAAGGCAACCCCAAAAGGTTTTCAAGACAAAGAGATGCTCCGAGATGGTTGGCCATTGCCTGCCTCTGCAGACTGAGAAAGTACTGTGACAAAAACACTCAGCAGGCTTTATGCGAAGGAATGTCGCATCAAATCCATTTCTCCAGATTGGTGTCTGCTGCTCTTAACTATTGTACCATGCTGGCTCTCAGGTACCCACATGCAAAATCCATGCGCCACCCAGTACATATTGGATGGCAAGTGCTCTCTTGATACGGGCATCTAGACAACTCCTGTTTTGCATGAGTGGAATAGAACTGAACGTCAGCAGAAGGCTTGTGTTTGATTGGGAATCCTGCACTTTCAGGATTTCAGTTCCCACACAAACACACACAAACACAAACTAGCAGGATACCCGTGCTTCACTACAGAGATTATTAAAAATGCCCCCTCCTCTTCCCTCCCCTCCCTTGCATGCCAGCCCTCACTCCCTCCCCTCCCCCTCCCTCCGCAAGGGTGGGTGGGCCATGTCTAGATGCCGGGGCGCCTCCCCTCCTCTCCCTTGCATGCCACCCCTCACTCACTCCCCTTCCCTTGCATGGTAGAAAAACTGAAGCTACTGAAAAAATACTAAAAATATGAAACGTACCTGATAAAATTACCCTTGAAGCTTGAAATGGCATGAATTCATTAACATATACATACTGGAAAAATACTGAAAATATAAAACGTACGGCATAAAAATACCCTTAAAGGTTGCAATTTAAGGAATTCATAAAAATAAAGATCCTTATAAAAATAAAGATCCTTTAAAACACTGAGAATACTAAAACATAGTGAAAATATAAAAGTTAACTGATAAAAATACCATGAAAGTTTCAAATTTAATGAATTCATAAACACTATTAACGATTTACAAACAGTGGGATGAGTTTCTGTCACAGGATAAAACATTAAAAGGCAAATAATCACCACCCTTAGCTTTGTGGTCTACGTAGCCATACTAATAACTTGTTCAGCATACAGTTTTCATTTATCCCTCAGATTAAGTGCTCAAACTTCCCTGTAAACAATATTCTTGGTTTTTCTCTCTGGTTGAAGGATGACCAAGCTGTCAGGTGAACTAACTCTGGAGCACTCTGAATGTCCCTCTCATTGTTATCATCCCCAACAAAGTATATCTGAAGAAATGATGGCTGCTGCTGGGGTCCCGTCATGAGGCTTCCTATCCTTTGGTAGACCTGTCCCTGCACTTTGAATGTTGGAATGAAATTGCTCTCTTTCACCTCTCCAAAAGACGTTATTTGGAAGCATCCATTGCATTTCTGGGAAGCAGAAAGAAAGTGTTCTGCTATTGGATGCTGATGAGTGAGAAGGCTGTGAAGAGGTTCAGGGTAGGGTTGAATGGCAGGGAGTTGAAATTTACCGCCACTGCAGCACATTCCTGGGGGCTCATCCGTCACTTCAGAGCACAGGGCGATCGAAGTCCGAGATCAATCACCTTGTCTCCACAGTAATCAATGTGAGATCCATATTCAAAACCCAACAAATATTTTTTAGTCCAAGGTGATAATTTTATTTGTAATCTTTTTTATTGTATTTGACTGTAGCGGTCTAGTTAACATGAGGGCAGTTAGAGGAATATTTTCTCACAGCCTGTCTGTGAACTTCGGGGTGACATTCAGCATACATACATACATAGCTTATTTACGGTCATTGACCAGCAAGATCCAAAAGAATTAAAATCATAAAATTTACAGATATTACAAATATACAGATTAAAACAGTTAACAAAATACAGATAATAGACCTCAGGAACTCAAACATCAGCTCAAGATAATGAGTGGAAGGTCAATCTAATAATAATTAATAATAAGGATTAGCTGGCAGAGCCAGTAGTGCTCTGTCGGGCCTTCCTGATTTTACTTGATATCCAGGCAAACTTGGCAACAGAATACGTTAGATTTTTATTGGTATCTGATAACAGTATTTTAACCTTTTCCTTCTTAGCCAAAGGAGTGTTTGTCACATTCAGCATACTTTTTCACAGCCTCTTTATGAACATCTGGGTTGTTTTCCACATATTTTGCAGCAGCTTCCTGTAGTTGTTTTTTTCTAACTGAATCTGTAAATCGCTTTCTGCATTTAATCCCTCTCCTCCCTTTAGCTGTTTCAACAGAAGGAACAGATTCATATGTGGTGAGGAGGTCAGTGGTAGAATCCAGTTGGGCCACCATTGGCTCAATTGTGCTTGTTGTTTGGTGGGCATTATCAGAACTTGTCAATTAGACATATGGAAGTAGAGCGTCAAAGTGCCCTTCATTAAAATCTCCTGTGAAATGAATCATTTTTACTCCCCGTACTACATTCTTTAGCTTGGCAAGCAGGTTTTTAACTGTCACCTTTAGAATGTTCGTGCAGATGGCCAGAGTTCAACAGTAATGCAGATGGCCAGAGTTCAACAGTAAATGTGCAATAACTCAAGTAAAACTGAATATTTTGAAAAAATCCTTTCTTAGTGAGCACCTAAACCACATAATGAACCAGTGTGCCAAATTTCAACTTTGTAGGTTCGATGGTTTTTGAGTTCTTTTGATGAGTCAGTGAGTTAGTCAGTTTTATTTTGCATTTATAGACATAGATTAAATGTACATAGGCTATGGAGGAGCTTGCTGGAGGAGGAGCTCAAAAATTAGGCCTCAAGGACACCCAGAATATGTATTAGCTAATGCCAAAGTAATCTATATATTGCTTTCTGCTTTCAGTAAAAGTATTCATAATTAAAAAAATATGAGTGAACCAAAATTCTATTTCTAAGAATAGTTATGCTTATACAGGAAGTCTGTACAATATGCTTATCCAAGCTGCTTTGGAAATCTTCCAGTAGCAAGTAACTAGGACAAACTGACCAAGTTCAAGGAAAGCACATGAGAAAGGAAGCAGATATGTTCTCCGTTCTCCTTGAAGATGATAAGTGGACAAATTAAGGGGTGACCAAACTGGGGAAGCTAACCTTTACTCGGCAATAGTCCTTCCTTATTATCTCTCTATATAAAAAGCTAACTGTGAGTTTGTTACTCATGCCCTAACGCGGAAACAGCTGGACGGATCTCCCCCAAATTTGGACACGGCATGGCTTCCCGTTGTGGGCATGTTTATGGATCTTCACCAGGCTCACAGGTCACAGTGTACCAATGAGGGGCCGCTGTGCCGGGGGGCATGGCTTGGCCGCCTTTGCGGCAGCATGTGCGCACACGCCAGGTGAACCCGCCTGCCGCTGGAATCCCCCAGAAACACACCAGGACAGGATGGAGGAGCGTTCCAATCCAATTCGTTTGGAAAGCCGGTACACCTCTCCCCTTCCTCCTCCCTTCCTTGCCTAACTCCCCACAGTGAGCCACAGTGAAGCCACAGACTGGTTTCCAAGGTCCATCTAGAAAAGGAAGGGAGTGAGTGGCTGCGTCCTCCTGGAAGGGAAGAGTGGTTAAGTTAAATAGGGAGGTCTGCAATCTTTCCCTGCATGGACTGCCGGTGGCAACCCACTTGTGCGGAGGGGCGTTAGGAACAACCAAGCTGGCCCCTGTTGGGGAACGAGAAGGTACTCTCAGCCACACCAACGGCTCTAAAACTCACAGGGAGAGGAAGGAAGAGCGTTCCCACCAAAAAGATCCGACACGGCCGTTACACCTCTCCCCTTTCTCCTCCCTTCCTTTCAGACCTCACTGCCCTCAGCCACAGCGAAGCATGGCCGGGCCTGCTAGTTAACAATAAAATTTCCTTTGCTATGCTTAATGAGGCAATTTGTTTCTAATTATGCTGTTTGTTTCTGGTTATGAAAAGTTGGATTGTCTGATGAGATTTTTGAGAAATAGGACCTGAAGTTGATCTGACTTGCTAGATTTAGCTCTCTCTGTCTCCTGTGTATACAATAAAATCTTCTTTCTGTCAAAACAAAGAAACTCTCTACAGATCTTCTTGGATGACCACTGCCAGCTGGCGAGGCTTGACTCACCAATGGCTGCTATAAGAAGTGGAGACAGTCACCAAATGGTCGTCATAGCTTACCTTAAGTTGCATAGGAAAGATTCTCCTGCTGTGGTGGCAGCTGCTTGCAACCAACTTTTAAAAAATCTGCACAACCAATCACCTTTCCAGTAGCCTGTTCGAAATGTTGCTGGGCAAAAGGCCAACCTGGCCCTGCTCACTTTCTAACGACACTTGGAAGGCACCAGGAAAGGTGCACACAGGCACCATGTCGGAGACCTCTGTCATAAACCATAAGAAGGTGGTTGCATTCTCCCTAATCTTTTGCCTCCAGCTCTATCCAAAAGCTATCAACCACAGCTGAAAAGCTGTGGCTGGGGTCAGGGAAGCCTCACAGATACAATGTCATGGAGAAGGCTGCAGTAAGGGAGGGTAATCAAGCGAAATCAGTCCTGCCCTCTCTGGCATGAATGGAAAGCTTGCATCACCATATTTCTTCTAGAAGCAGAAATGGAGGCTGGGGATATTGTCACTCAGTTCAACTTTCTCACTGAAGACCCTCCAAGCTTCTTGATGTTTTGTCCAGCAAGCATCTCCAGCCTTTTTTTTTTTTTGTGGGGTGGGGTGGATTTTACATCAGTAACAGCGTCAAAAAAGCCAAACAGACAGATTTTGGAAGTTTCAGCTTCCACACTAGCTCAAAATCCTTGAATACAGGGAAATGTTTGTACTGATTACACAGACAGAGAAAGAGAGCTCAAATAATACAAGCAATTGGGGTGGGGGGATGAAAAGGGTAAAAATAAAGCCAATCTCCATATACAGTGGTTGTTTGTAGGAACTAGTTCTACATTCTTGTTTAGGTACCACAACAACTTGAGATGGACAGAAAGCTCCCCCAGAAATTTATCTACAGATAAATTATACATTTAGAAAACTTCCATAAATAGAAACTTCTATCTCCACCCCACCAAGGAATTCCAGGAGTGAGAAAGTGGACTTTTTAAACACTGACCGATGCCAAGACCTTAATTTGAATCCCAACCAATTATCACATGATGCTTCTGGATCAGTGACATGAAAGAATTTTCTTTTTACACCAGTGTTCAATGTAAAACGCAAAATACATCCCCCAACCAAGAGTAAGGAGTCTAGATTTGCTGAAATTTTCACTTCAAAGAATTCATCGTTTGCTAAGGATGTCACTTTGCAACTGACTAGCACATCAGAGGATGTTCCAAAGTCATTTGCATAATTAAACATATCCTAAGGCTTACACCATCACATGTACTTCTATCACCTTGCCTTTTTGTAGTCAGTTTGGTTTCATAGAGGAGTGAGGTTATCAACAAGAACAAGAACACCAAAAGAATCACAAATGGGGTTTTCCATCATGGCCACACTTTGCAATGAGCTTCATTTTTGGCCTCATAAGTCATATCAATTTACTCTCACAGAAGCTGACATTTATGCTGTTCTGTAGGGAACATTTTGCTCCATGGCTCCTTCAAAAATATTCCAGAGGAACCAAGATGATTTTGTTTAACAATGCACTGTCCCTTGTTAATCAAGAATGACAACAGGGCCTTCCAGTCGCTGTTAGCTGAAAGCATTCCAAAGATTGTTTCCCGGAGATTTGAAAATTGTGCATTTGAGGGAGGAAAAAAAACCCTCATCTGTGCTTGTCACATAGTTTTGAAGTCAAGAGTTCAAGCTGAAAAGTTAAGCAGTGATCAAAGAATGACAAGCTTCATTCCAACGTTTCTTCTAAACCTCAAGAGCTTTTCTGTAAGGAGCAACATCAGACGAACGATGATGTTTGTTTGGTGTTCCAAGGCTATAGCCTCACACAAGGTTAGGCTGTCTAAATCTCAACAACTTCAACAGGATTTAAGCAGCCACTCTGTAAGCAGGATTATAACCTAAATCTCTAAGCGTGCATCTGTGTTCACTGATTTTCACAGGATATGTGTTGAAAATTGCTAAGACAGTCGGCTGCCTGTTCCAGAGGTGTCCCTCTTTTATGGCTTTTAAAATGCAACGTGTTTCTAATTAAGAGGTACTCACATCCCCAGCAATGGGCATGTATCATCTCAACTAGGGGTAAACAGATTTTCTCTCTTCTTACCTCTTACCTTTAGTATTATATTTATCCTTCTTTTTCTGTCAGGTTCATTCTGCAATGCCAGTGACGATCCTTTAATTAGAAGAATGTGTAAACTGAATTAAAATGTGGGGCTGTGCGTAGTTCGTTGCACTTTCTGATTCCTTCAGGACATTTATATTACCTCCACCTTGGTTCCTCTGATACGTGTAATCACTTTGATAGAACCCTGCAAAATGCGTGCGCGCGCGCGCGCACGCACGCACGCACGCACACACACACACACACACACACACACACACACAGAGAGAGAGAGACAGAGAGAGAGAGAGTAATCTAGTCACATCTGACTTATAGGCATTTTCCAGATGATCCAAATATTCCGGGATGGGGAGGTGAAATATCCCGGTCTGTGCCTGATTTTTGCACAGCTTCCGGTCCTAAATTGGGCCCGCCCCAGGAGATTTCCCTTATCCCGGGTTTTTTTAAAAATCG
Source organism: Sphaerodactylus townsendi (assembly GCF_021028975.2). Taxonomy (NCBI): domain Eukaryota; kingdom Metazoa; phylum Chordata; class Lepidosauria; order Squamata; family Sphaerodactylidae; genus Sphaerodactylus; species Sphaerodactylus townsendi. The sequence continues at coordinate 119,600,794 of NC_059428.1, forward strand.
CTAAATTAGCAGTTCTATTAAAATATCCCACTCTGATCCTGCTGCCATGCAAACCCTGAGGGACTGGTTTATTTTTCCCACCTCGCTGTCTGCTCTCCAAACCCTTGCTCTTGTCCAGGGTCTCACCACCACCTCCCCTCCTCCTCCTCCTCCACCCCCATTTGCCCCATTTGGCAAACAGTGAACTGGGCATCGTCCCACTGGAAGGGCAGGATAGAGCCTTCCTCCTCCTCCTCCTCCTCCTCCTCCTCCTCCTCCTCCTCCTCCTCCTCCTCCTCCTCCTCCTCTCCTTCCTGCACTTGGATGACTGGCAACAGTGGAGTGGGGAAGGGAGCCAAGTAAAAAGAAGAAGCCGAGGTGGATGGCCAGGCGGTGGCAGCAGCGAAGGAAGCACCCAGTGAGGAACCCTCCCCCTGCCCATTTGCATTGTAAATATAAATAAACTGGCCTGTTTGCACTGTAAATACAAAGAAACTAGAGACTTGTGCAAAATTAACTGGAGTACTTCAACTCAATTCCTTCATGGAAATGGACAGCCATGCAAAGGAAGCAGTGGTGTAGCACCAAGGGGACAGGGGGGACTGCACGATGGACTGAGCATGTACCAGTGCAAGAGCATGCCGGTGGCATGGCAGGGACATTCTGGGGTGTGACGTGGCATTTCAGGGGTGTTTCAGGGCATGGTGGGGTCATTCCAGGGTGTGGCAGGGGCCTTTGGGGGCATGGCAGGGGTACAGTTCCTCCTCGTTCCAGCCCTGAAAGGGAGAAACTAAAATACAAAGAACCTGATCCTGATTCTACACTGGGGTAATTGTGGCATGAGGAAAATGCCATAGTGACCCCTGGTGGGGTTTTCAATGTGACAGACATGCAGAAGTGATTTGTCACTGCCTGCTTCTGTGTCATGCACTGGTATTCCTTAGAGGTCTTCCATCCAAATACATGTCAGGGTCAACCCATCTTTGTTTCTAAAATGTGATGAAATCAGAGTAACCTGGACTATTCAGATCAGGGCAGAGAAAGGGAGACAAAGCATATAATTGCATGGAGATGCCTTCTTTTCAGATGCAGAATCAGGAGAGTCGAAACCTCCGTTGGAGAATAAAAAGAGCCAATTTTTTTTTAAAAAAATATTTATTTACATTGATCAAAGGGATCTGGAGCATCCACAGGCCAATCCCTGTTCCAAACTTTTCTACAGCACTAATAATCGGTGGGATGCAGAAAAGTCAGGGCTCCTTTTCTTTGTGCATCCCAGAATTTACAGGTGAGACCATCCTGGCTCACACACAAACAGCTCAGGCTCCTTCTTGTCACACCTTCATGATGCTTGAAGGAGGTATGGCACTTCTTGTCTTCCTAGCTGCAGGGTCCATAGGTCAAGGATAACAACACAACTCAAGGCCTTCCTGTCCCAGGTCCATCAAGGCTTCAAGCACCCTATACTCAATTGTGTCAAGTATACCAAGTTCTGAAGAAATATATTGTCTTGTCCTCTATGAACAAATTCAGTGTATCCTGTGTATACTAAATACTCTCTGCCATGGATCACATGCTTCTCTTTTTGCTAAAACTTATTTGTCCAAAATGAACAGTTTCCCATGAACCCTTGTACAACTAGAAGTACTTCCACAAGAGAAAACACGCTGCATGGAAGTTCCTCATTCATAGGATCCAAGTATTAGTCCTTCTCTCTGTTGTACCAGAGGATAATATTTTATTTTCTCCCCTTCTATATTTCCTTGGATTGATTTGGCTACTATAAACCTCCCTGATCCAATTAGATTATGGGGTGGTTTATACTTTTTTTTTCCCTGTGAGCAGCCTGAGGCATTCTGACCACATGAATATCCCCTTTTGTATGATGAATTGGTCTTCTAACCTCACCTGTTCATTGACACAGAAGGCTCACAGGAAACCTTTAGACTGTAAAGAACTGAACTATTGGAGTCGAGTTAGGACAAGAAAAGTCAGTAAAATTTTGTTCAGTTTTTAGCTATGAACAATATAGATGCATCAAGGGAGATATTGATTTGCTGTAGTTCAGTAAAGATGTGTTATTATTTATTAGAGCACCTTTTCAGAATTTTGTTTCTGCTGTTGGCGGGAATAACTTTAAGATCTTTCAGATACAGCTGTATTTGTTAATTTGCTCACTGCGTGTACTCACAGGAGGTTTTCGTTGCTTCTGAAAGTAAGATCATATCTGAAAGAGGCAACTTCAAGTCCTTTTGGGTGTGTGGTGGGTAGGAAAGCAGGCTAGAAGTTTTAAAGCACTTCACAGATTTTGACAACTCAAGAGCCTCAATTGATTTTTTTTTGAAAATTTCCTCTCCTCTCTAGCCAGTGCACATTGCATACTACAAAACACTTGAACACATAAAGCTACCTTCTACTGGCCTATCAAGGTGACTACTGACCACTTTGATTGTTGGCAACTCTCTGGGCTCTCAAGCACTGGCATAGCAAGAGGGGGCATCAGGGGCCGGAGCCCTGGGTACCACTTCCTGGAGGGGGCGTTGCCATTTGGGTTCAAAACACAGTTAAATGCCAACCAGTGGGGCTGGCCACACTTCCCATCTCCACATGGAGTTTAGAGTGGTTGATTTGCTGCTGGTCTGCACTTTGAAGATGGACCCAGCCAGCTGAAGCCAGCAGCAAACAGGCCACTTTGAACTCCACATGGAGTTTGGGCAAGCTGCCTGTCCCCACACTGAGAATTTCCATAGAGATTGGGGATAGGGTTGTCAGGCTGGCCACGGGCACCGCTGGAGGATACAGCATCTGGGGTGAGTCCTGGGTGCTGCTTTAGTAAGCTAAGGCATACTGTCAAGAAGAGGGCTTTCACATCACCTTCACCCAGATCATTTTAACTGGGTGTGCCTGGGATTGAATCTGGGGCTTTCTGCATGCAAAGCAGGTGTCCTACCCCTGATGGACCCCTTTCAAAACATGTGCAGGAGACTGTGGAGGATTTTATTTATTTATTTATTTTATTCAATTTGTGTGTCACCCTTCCACTTATGGGCCTTTCCCCCATGGCCCCCTACAGACCTTTTGTGTCCTCAAAGCAATATAGTAGGGCCTTTAATCAACCAGTGATTAAGTAAGTTTAAGAACAAACATGTTTATTTCCATGCTTAGCCTACTCTCTCATACCAGTTCATATCTCAAAAGGAGTTGATTTTATTGGACCACGATTTGAAAGGTCCTGATGCAACTTGTAAGCAAAAGCCTTGAATGGAAGAGATCTTGCACCAGAGGTTTGCTTCATAACTTTTAGATGGAGGCCAGTTGAACAAGGTGGGAAGGGCCTAGGAAATCTTTCAAAGTCAGTTATAGACATGGAGAAATACCAGCATCACACAACCTGAGCTTCCAGTATGTAACAGAAACCATCAGTGAGCGTGGACACAGAGTAGCATCTCTCTATCTTTCTGCTGAAATATTTTGCATTGAAGAACAGAGTAAGCTTAGGTTCAGTTTTACATGGGAAGTAACTTTGATTCCTGTGTTAGAACTGTGCTCCTTCAGTTTTGATCATATTAAAATTCTTATGGCCAGAAGTACTTGTCATGTCCCCACAGAGGCTTTTGTTATCTCCCCATTAAGATTCTGTTTCCCCATAGTTAGCATGGTTTTAGTTCATTGTTAAGTCTTCTAAGGGAGGGAATTTTAGTTAGCCCCTGTTCCTTTAAGACATGTCCCAATAGGCAGTCTTCCTTTTTACCCAACAATCCCCTGTTTTAGTTCTAGCCAGTCAGTCAGAGCATGGTACCAAAGATAGCTGGAGACTGGAATATTTGTGATGTATATGGTGGTCCATAGAGCACAAATTAAGGGCTGAAAGAACGAAAAGGGCTGAAAGAATGAAAAGGGCTGAAAGAACCAGACAAGGTCTGAAAGAACGAAAAGGAAGCAAGACAAAGTGGACTTTCTTGAAAGCAGCCAAGAGAAGACACAGTCTACAGCTTCAAATCTGCTCAAGACAAGCAAGTACTCTGATTTAGATAGACTCAAGGGAGGAGTTAGGGTCTTGATTCTCTTAAGTAACAAACCTATTGTTGAATTGTTGAACCTGGCTTGTGTCTCCCCCACTCTGTCCTAGCCAAGTACAGGGCAGCAAAAACAGATTCTTGGGTGCTGTGTGGTTTCCGGGCTGTATGGCCGTGTTCTAGCAGCATTCTCTCCTGACGTTTCGCCTGCATCTGTGGCTGGCATCTTCAGAGGATCCTCTGAAGATGCCAGCCACAGATGCAGGCGAAACGTCAGGAGAGAATGCTGCTAGAACATGGCCATACAGCCCAGAAACCACACGGCACCCAAGTGATTCCGGCCGTGAAAGCCTTCGACAATACAAAAACAGATTCACTTGGGGGGCAGAACAGTACTAGCTCACAGCAAAAAAACACAGCCTGTTTTATGGCTAGTCCTCCGAGGTCATCCTACAAAATTCAGACCAAGCATAAGCAGATCTACTCAGAAGTAAGTTCTGTTTTATTCAATTGGACTTATTCTGATAACAGTGTTTTTAGCTTGGCACTATGAGCTCGCATTGTACCAGCATCACACAAAATGTGCATTTCCCGTATTTAACATAAAGCAGGAGTAATTCTGTTCACTTCATCTTGTAATGAAGATATCAAGTCAAAAGCAAACCAAATACAAATAATGTACACGTGTATATTGCATTTCTACTATTTATGAGTCACTAGTCCTCTTTTATAGCTAAAGAACACTGAGGCATGACAAAGAACAAATTACCAGTCCACCACAAGCCAGTAGATTCATGGGACAAAGTTCTCAAAGAGAAATAACAGATAACAACATTACTCAGCATCACAGAACTACTCTGGCATCCTCATGCCCACATAGTGGAAAGCATGGTGTACACCGCGATAACCTATCTTCAATACAGATTAAGCACTGAAGTCCACTTTCATACCTAACAGATTGCAGAACAGGGACAAATACAATCTGCTCCATTTCCCCTCATACCCTGCTTCAGAAAAATGAGGTTTCTTTTTACACCACTCTCCTTTTATTCTTTTCTTATCATTATTAACTATTTCTCTCCTCTTTCTGATTTGTTCAAAAAATCTCATTAGACTCAAGCTCAGGAGTCTGTTATTAATGTTAATATTCAGCATCTAGAAACCAGCTATGTCTGATAACACATATGCTTTCTTCCCTAATAACATGTACAGCAGCTGCTAAGGAAAACTCATTGGACTAATAGACCAGCCGGAGTCAGATGGTTTTTGCCTCTGTCTGTAAGATGCTTCCAGATCAGGTATGCTTCCTGTGCTAAACACTTCTTTTTTTGTCGGATATAGATGATTTTTGCTAAACTTTTGTTGACTATTTGCTTCCTCTCTTGTATGTGGAAGTATTGAAGAAGCGTGTGAGCCAGCTCAGCCTCAGTATCTCAAGAGAGTGACGAGGATGATCAGGAGCCTGGAAACCAAGCCTTATGAGAAAAGGCTGAGGGACCTGGGAATGTTCAGTCTGGAGAAGAGGAGACTGAGGTGGACATGATTGCTGTCTGTAAGTATCTGAAAAGCTGTCACGTAGAAGAGGGCAGGGAAGAAGAAGAAGAAGAAGAAGAAGAAGAAGAAGAAGAAGAAGAAGAAGAAGAAGAAGAGGAGGAGGAGGAGGAGGAGGAGGAGGAGGAGGAGGAGGAGGATTTATATCCCCCCTTTCTCTCCTGCATCAGACTCAAAGGGGCTTACAATCTCCTTGCCCTTCCCCCCTCACAACAAACACCCTGTGAGGTAGGTGGGGCTGAGAGAGCTCCGAGAAGCTGTGACTAGCCCAAGGTCACCCAGCTGGAGTGTATGGGAGTGCACAGGCTAATCTGAATTCCCCAGATAAGCCTCCACAGCTCAAGCGGCAGAGCTGGGAATCAAACCCGGTTCCTCCAGATTAGATACACGAGCTCTTAATTTCCTACGCCACTGCTGCTCGCTGTTCTTGTTGGTAGCAGCAGATAAGATTCGCAATAATGGGTACAAATTGTGGGTGAAAAGGTGCTAGCTGGATATTAGGGGGAAATTGTTTACAGTAAAGAGTAATTCAGCTGTGGAATCAGCTGCCTAAAAGAGGAGTTTGGATTTATATCCCACCTTTCTCTCCTATAAGAAGTTGAAAGCAGTTTACAAATTCCTTCCTTTCCTCTTGGCACAGGAGGGAGGTGGGGCTGGGAGAGTTCTGTGAGAACTGTGACTAGCTGAAGTTCACACAGTAGACTTTGTGTGTAGAAGCAGGAAAACAAATTCAGATAAGAGTCCACTCCTCTTGTCGAGGAGTGGGTAATCAAGCTCAGTTCTCCAGATTAGAGTCCACCATTCTTAACCACTAAACCACATTGGCTAGGGAGCTGATGAGCTCCTCTTCTCTGGCAGTCATCAAGCAGTGGCTGTACAAACAATTGTCAAGGGTGCTTTAGGCTTTGAGCAGGGGGTTGGACTAGATGGCCTATATCCGTGGTGGCGAACCTTTGGCACTCCAGATGTTATGGACTACAATTCCCATCAGCCCCTGACAGCATGACCAATTGGCCATGCTGGCAAGGGCTGATGGGAATTGTAGTCCATAACATCTGGTGCCAAAGGTTCGCCACCACTGGCCTATATGATCCCTTTCAACTCTATGATTCTATGATTCTGTCTATTTAAATGCTTGATTTAACTCATTTCTCATTTACTTCACTGAAAGCTGTAGATGTTCATTGCTTCTGTCTATGTGTCCTGTTGAAGTTTTGAGACTGCACATAATTTAGCCTGCCTTCCCAAAAGATAAAAGCAATTTCCAATTATATTCTGAGCATAAAAGTGACCTGCATGTTTTCTGACTATATTGAGACAATTGCCAGTGACTGCACTCTGAAGATGCTTGGAGAGAGAATATTATTTGGAAAATCATTAATTACAAAGGAGATGGCACACCTCCATTTGTGGCCAAACTGAATGACAGTTGGATTTTCCAATATTAGCTTTGTAGGTTCAAATGCAATGATCATGATGACTTGTAAACCATTTTACCAAGCAGTTATTGAAAATGAGATTTTCGGACCACTCTGTGGCTTGTCATTAAAGATAAATGCAGATGGTGTTTTCACTTGAAAATCTCCTTTCCATCTGAGGTTGGTATGTATGCAAATCAATGAACTAATTTCAGATAAGAGGGTCTGTTCAAGTGCAAAATTTCAACTAGCCTAGCTTCAGAGAAAATTGAACTTTTTTACGAGTGCATTTTCCTAGACAATTGCTCTTTCATTAAAACAGTTTGAATCCAAAGACTATGAATTCCATTTACCAGATGGAAGAACCATTGCTTTAAAATTATCACATTAGCAAAGCACTTTGTCCTTGATGAAATTTCATCATAGCAGATTCAATACTTGCTCGGTTTTTTTTTTTGCAGACAATCGGCTTGTCAGAGAATGTGGTATTATTTACTCTTTTCACATGGTGAGGCTGCCTATAATTTCCACACCATGTACACAAATGCATGCACTCATATACAAACGTACAAAAGAGATGGAACATGATATGGGAATTAATAGAGCTTTCAGCCTATTAAATAATGCTGAGCCATATTTCTCTCTTTCACTTAATGCTTAAGATGAGAAATGTGAAGATTGAGAGAGTGTTTCTTTCCCCCCTCAACTACATCAACATATTTCCATTGCCTTATAACAATGGCACCTCTTTGGGGGCAAATGAAAAGGTTCCTTAATGAAATTATAATTAATTAGATAACATCAGTGGTGGGATCCAAAAATTTTAATAACAGGTTCCGATGGTGGTGGGATTCAAACAGTGGCGCTGCCACACCCATGCACCTCCAGTCCCTATTGGGCAGGGAGGTTGCTTTAGTAACCCCTTCTTGGCACTCAGAAAAATTAGTAACCACTTCTAGAGAAGTGGTGAGAACTTGTTGGATCCCACCTCTGGATAACATGCCTGATAGTGTGGTCAGAAGCTCAGCCAGAATTACTTAGCAAGCAGCCCCATCCAAACAGGAGGTGGTGGGCAGCAGCACCAATGTGATGCTGCCACAGCACTCCCCGAGAGGGTTCCCAGTGGCATGGGGGGGGGGGGGCTTGCAAAAGTATCTCCACTGCTGAGAAGCTTCAATAAGCCACAACGGACTTACATCACCCAAAAGGGTAGCTTAATTATGAACTGCAGCCTGCAGGCATAAGACCGGCAAGGTCCAGAAGGTTGCTGCCCAAGCTTGGTTTCTCCAACCTGCCCCTGTTATGGGCCGTGGGATATGGGCCCTGGCACATTGGTGCAGCATCCAGCATGTTGTTCTAGTTCTGAGGGGCAGGGGGGCATCTGCATGTCAGTGGGATCACAACTCCGGTGTGGTAAGTGCCCTGGGATGGCGAATCCACCTGCGCAGCAGCATGCTGCTCCCAAGAGCAGATACCTCCCCTTTGGGTGGGGCTGTTATTTTAGAATGTGTCTCAGCACAGTGTGGCACCATTGTAGAAATAAATCCTATTTGTAAGTTACAGTGAACAGATGTATATTTCCTGTACAGTGTACACTTGATTTTTCTTTATATGTGTGTTGAGTAACTCACATACTACATTGAGTGTGTGTATAACTGAATATGATTCAAACACCACATTTATCTGGTACTGGTCTCTGGTTTCATTTGTAAAGTGACTATGTGTTGCTCTTAATTATAACCATACATGCAAAAGTGCATGCAGGATGCATGCAGACTCACAGTCATGTGAAGGACTCATCTGTACAAACTCTAAAGAGTCAGTGTGGTGTAGCAGTTAAGGTGTCAGACTAGGACCTGAAAAATCGAGATTCAAATCCCCAGTTTCACCATGGAAGCTTGCTGGGTGACCTTGAACCAATCACACCTTCTCTGCCTCTAGCCTGTCTAGACGTCCAAGGAATACCAGGATCGTGATGCAGACCCAGACAATGGCAAGCCACCGCTAAATGTCTCTTGCCTTAAAAACTCTTTGGGGTCACCATAAGGCAGCTGTGACTTGATGCACCCCCCACCCCCAAATAAACCAACTCCAATTGTGAATCCAATCTATTTTCATGGCTTTTCAGGAATTCTTCCTGAACAGGATATTTCCTATGATCACTCCAGTGTGTCCCTGCAAGTTTATCTAACTTGAAGACTTGTACTCAAGTGAAGACCTTTAAATGGACAGTGTGAAGTTCCAATGTATGTTTGTTTTACATACGGATCCTTTGCTTTTTCTGTGTCTGGTTCTATACTAGTGATATACTGATTTTTTACTGTTGATAATTTTGTAAGCCACCCTGAGACCTCCTCTAGGGTAGCGTGTAAATCTCAATAAATAAAATAGAAATTAAAAAAGAAAAGATTAGAAGCATGTTCAACATATGAACATGAAGACTTTTTGTTTGTTTTTGCATTTCTGATTTCATGCTTTCTTTGGTATGGAAACTTCTGAGATATTGCAAGAGAAATTAACAGAACTTCACTATAACTATACACATTTCTCAGAAAGGTTTCACAAATTCCTACATCTATTTGATAGCCCTCCATGTTCTCATTATTGTATTTTAAAAGGTTTCAGTAATTCATCATAAACACAGGCCTATCTCAGCTCTTTTAAACAAAATATGTGCTCCTCTAACACACAAGAATAATTCCCAGTTTCCATACTTAAAATTTATAACAATGTTGTTCCAAAATATATTATTTTAAACATTCAGAAATGCTAGAAACACACCCAAACAACTACAGTGCTTTTATGAAAAATCTAGAAGAAGCTTTTCACAACACTTGAGTTAATAAACCTTTCAGATAGCTCCATTATTTTCATGATAGTTTTCTCTTATGGACAGAAGGACTCCAATAAATTCTACCCGTCATTAAGTCAAAAATAGAACACTCTCTGGAAGAAAACAACAGGTTTTCATACATCTCCATCACAATAAAAAATGGCAAATGACAAGCATCCATATAAAAGAATACCATAGACAGATGCAGCTGTATTCATAAATCAGACCTCCCATCTCATATCCTCCTCCATTTCTTCTAGATGGCCTAGAAACCCAACGTTCTTACATCTGTGCTAAACAGATTTTGATTTAATTAAGGTATGAGTTTCAAAGATAGCTCATCGTGGACACATCAGAGTTTATTGGGATCATGAAATTTGTCAAATCCATGACAAAGGAAATGCATTTTAAATTCCAAATTTTACAAGAAGCTAGCTAAGAGAAAATGTTTGCCAAACTCTAAGCCTCATTTCAAGTTTTGTCTTTTAAATCTCAACCTTTCAATCTTTTCAGATTTGAATTCTGAGTTTCAGCGTTATTCAAAAATGATTTCAGAATCTTCACATGTTAAATTTTTATTTAAAAAACTAATGCTTGTCAACAATTTTTTTGCCCACTCAGCCATTAATTTGTCCCAGCTTCTGCTGGTGTCCAATGTCTGAAATAATGTTCATAAGTCTGTAGTCCACACCCCTTTTATTTCATATTTCTGAATGGATTGCTTTAGATAATGTGGATGATGATGATTTATTCAATTTGATACCCTACTCTTCCCCCTCAAAGCAGGCTCAAAATGGCTCACATACAAATAAAAATTACGTATAAATATATAGTCTAAAATAATAAAATATCAATTATATGTATGTGTGTGTGTAGGCCATCTAGAAGAAATATCACCCTACCCTCGGCACCCTCTTTTATGCCCTTCCATTTTTCACCTCTCTCTAGATACTAGGGGTCTCAAAACTTTCTCTTTGTGTTTCTGCAAATGTGTGTTTGTATGTTTATTATTTTTAGTCCTTAATAAATGGTAAACCTTCTCCTTAATTGTAGTTTTTTGTGTAGATATCTAAGGGAATCTGGACTCTGTAGACACTGGTGTAGAACTCAGCCAGGATTCTTGCATTGCAAGATCTGTCCCCTGCTAATTCCTGAGACTAAAGGAAACAGACCAGACTAATTCAGGTAACACAGTTGTCTGACTTGACATAGAGGGGAAAAATGTCAGTCAGGCTACATTAATAACCTGGGTTTCCATATATGTATTTATGTATGTAAGCAAATATGTATGCATATGTTCAGATCAAATTATTTCAAACTATCTCAAATTCTTTCATGCTTTCTGTAAAAGAACAACAATAATATTTTGATGAGAATTAACTCTTAATATATGGAATATAAATATAGTAAAGTTGAAATTTATATCGTAAAGTTGAAATGTATGAACAAAAAGAAGTAGAAATGTCTTCTTCTAGGTTCCTGTTCTCCTAGTGGTACTTTAAAAAATAATAATGTTTTTTTCTAACACTCAGCTCTGCCTCCTCCTCCTTCTAATGCAACTGAATTTTGGGTAAACAGGAAACATTACATTCTCATCTAGGAAATGACATCACTTGATAGACAATGAGCCACATCCGAAGGGGGAGAGTGATTCTGCCTGTAGGAGCAGCACAATTGTTGCACTGATGAATTTGCCCTCTCCGGGGCACTTGCCTCAGTGAAAAGGTGATTCCGCTGGTAAGTAGCCAGTGCCTTAACTGTTGCTGGGACACCACACTGGGTATCATACCCGTATCTCAGCACCTCTGACATCACTGGAGAAGTGAGGGCAGACCAGGGGCATGGCCATGGGAAGAGTCTATGTTAGTTGGCTTCCTCCTGGCCATTAGCCTCATTACTCTGGCAGTGGGAGATGGCATACGTCCATTAAGCCCAATAGGGACTTCTTGATAGCCGGGAGGCTTTGTCACTGTACAAGCCTCCTCATGCCACTGGGAAGCCTCTATGAAAACAGCAGAGGTGGTTTAGCTGTGGCATCACAGCTGGCCTCCTGTGCTGGCCAGTGCACTTTCAAAATCATGTAGTGGTCAAAAAGGTAACTCTAGCTAAGATGTTTTGAGTTGCAGAGTGAAGTTCAGGGACTCTTGACAATGGGAGGACCTGAGTCAGTCACCACAGGCTGCAAAGTTTGAAGGCGAGTGGGTTACAGCTTTCTATCCCACTCACTAACAATCAGATGTCTTCCTGCTACTGGTACCATACTGTCCCTCACCTGGGCACTGGAAATCATTAACTGTACCTTTTCAAATCCCCAGGCCTTGTGAAAAGCAAGCATACAGCCACCATTTCTTTTTGCCTAGTTCCAAGGCAAAATGGCAGTTGAATTTCTAAAAGACATAATTATGGGGGAGTCCTACAGGGCATGGATGATTTAATATACTCTTTTTGAATGGCACTGGGGTAGTGATGAGATAAGTAGGATTGTGTTCATTTTGGATAAAAGTGGTCAGGTACAGAGGAGCGGGTGGTAAAAACACTTTGACTCACCACTGATAAAGCTTTTACGATGAGTGAAGTTATCTTTATTACCATGGGATAGCTATTGTTGCTGCATTTGCTTTGGGTTACATTAGGAGTCTTGATTTTGAGTCCTCAGTCAAAGGACTAATTTACACTTTCCAGTAATAGCATTGGGATCTGCTTTTTCATGGCTTTTTTCTGTGCTTATTGCGGAAAACATCTGAATCTAGAAACCACATGGGAGGGCTCAATTACAGGGTGTCCCCCTGAATAGCTCCAAGTAAAGAAGTCATTGTGAAACCATAAGACAATTGTGAATTATATGTGTTATATCATCAGCAGTACTTTGTTGAACTGTAGTGACCTTGTACTGTGTTAAATTAAATTAAGATGTTATCATTATGTTACATCACATAAAATGTAGGAGCACTACATTTCAATACTCAGTAAGGAATTGTTGTTTGAAACATAGAACAGGTGACAAGCCTGAGATCAGAGATGCTCAAAGATGTGCTGGTTCGGCAAATGTCCTGTTCATCATTTGCACACAGTGACCAGATTTTTTTGACTGACTGTTCATTTGCTCATTGACCCAGTTGTGTAAATCAGTTTGAACATCAGAAGCTATCTTATACTAAATCAGACCATCAGTCAATCAAAGCTGGTACTGTCTATTCAGACTGGCAGTGGTTTGGCAGAGTCTAAGGTAGTTGTCTCTACCATTTTCTGCTACATGATCCTTTTAGATGGAGATACTGGGGATTGAACCTGAGACCTTGAGATTCCAAGTAGAAGTTCTACCACTGGCTGTTTGGCAGGTTGCTTCACTCTATTCCCTCTTAACGGTGCAGAGCAATGACTGTTGGCTTTTTACACATAGATGTTTTCATGCAATACAGCGAAGTTCTATTCTCCTGAATCTTCCTAAACCAGTGTTTCCCTTGACAGCCAGTTAATTCAGCCAAAAGCATTTAAATGAATCATAAATAAATGCAGTTTTTTTTAAAAAAAGAAACCACCATTTGGCACTTGTCTAAGTTGTTCTCAGAAATTTTAATGACTGCCAATCTATTTGGATCAATTGCATTTTCACACATGCAGTTTTGAAAAAAAAAACAGTGATGGAAACCTGTTTGGGGGCATTTCACATCATTTGGTGCCAAACAAAACAGAGCTGGAGATCAGTTCATGTATGGTTGTTACAGTCAAACACAATCAGTTCAAATGTCTAACATATTCAGTGTGAAAATTTCAGTATCCCTACGCAGGATGGGGTACTGTTAAAAACAGTGTACTCTAATCTGGACAACCAGGTTTGATTCCTCACTACTGCACTTGAGCAGCAGACTCCTATCTGGTGAATTGGGGTTGTTTTCTCCACTCCTTCATAAGAAGTCAACTGGGTGACCTTAGGCCAGTCACAGTTCTCATAGAACTCTCTCAACCTCACAAAGTACTTGTTCTGCAGAGGTGAGGGGAAGGTGATTGCAAGCCACTTTGAGACCCCCTTAAATGGAGAGAAAAGCAGGATATAAAAAACAACTTTCCTCCTCCTCCTCCTCCTCCTCCTCCTCGTCTTCTAATACTTCTTCTTATTCTATCACTGCCTTTTCCATCTGCCTGCGGACAGACAGGTGGGACAGAGCCAAACAATTGACCCCAGCCTACATGGCCACTAAATTCAAATGATGAGCAAAGTGGCATGAAACAAAAGCCTGTGTAAATTGGCCCCAAACTGATGAGGAACTATCTGCAGATTGTTTTTGGCAGGTTCAGAGCTAGAATAGCTGTTGTACGTCCTTCAGTGACAATGAACAGTAATGACTGCTTTTAGTGAGATGAAAGATGTGATGGGTGGATCTCTAATTTCTAAAACAAAGTATACCTCTGGGGTTCAGCCCAATTATTTTGTTGTATCAATTAGATTCCAGCAAGCCTTTCAAATAACATACTGTGCAGGCCCAATCTGCCTTTGCTTATGGCCCTGCTTGCTTTTTTATATGCCTAGCAGTCTTTTACATTCAGCCTGTAAAAATGAAAATAGCGCCGAATGTTTATAGACAGCTATTAACATGAAACTGTCAAGAATTAATTACTTAAATCTGTCCGATTGCATTGTTGCAGCAGTGTGCTGTTTATGGCAATACAGAGTTTATGGTACTACTAATAAAAAAGCTGTTTAAAGGTTTTTAATAGATGCAATTTATAAATGGTTAAATCAGAAGACTGGAGGCACTCCCTCCCCCTTTATATGTTTGTATTAAACCATGAAGATTGCAGTCCACAAACCACTTAAACCAGCATCCAGGCATTTAAATCAGCATCATACTCTTTAAACCAGAGGAATAGGGAAGCCTACTTTTAAATGCCGGGTAAATCTGGGGGAAGTGTAATATTTAAACACAATTCTACATGACTCTGAACATTGTGTGCATGGATTGTATTGCTATGGAATGGCTGCCTAATTATTATGAGTTTGTGTCCACTGCAGTTTAGCCTGCTGTGATGCCTGATAAGAGTCAGGATCATTGACAAAAGAATATGAATACTCTTTAGCAGCTGTAGGTTCTACTCAATGGGGATAGCACTCTTATTGAAGAAACCTTTGGACCATGGATAAGGTGTCACTATAACCATCACCATCCAGCTGAGGGGAGAAAAAAGAGTGTGAGATGAAAAAAAACACCCTATTAATATTGAGAGTGAGTTGGCTGACCAAGAAGCTCTTGGGCATGCAGGGCCTGTTTCTCTGAGATTCAGATGTGGAAGAGTTTTCCTGCTTTTCTACAGAAGTACCATATATACTCGTGTATAAGTCGACCCGCATATAAGTCGAGGCACCTAATTTTACCACAAAAAACTGGGAAAACTTATTGACTCGTGTATAAGTCGAGGGTGGGAAATGCAGCAGCTACTGGTAAATTTCAAAAACAAAAATAGGTACCTATAAAATTACATTAATTGAGGCATCAGTAGGTTAAATGTTTTTGAATATTTCAAAGAAAAACAGTAAACTAGCTCTGTAAGCCCTGATTCTCCCTTTAAATCCACTTAAAAGGAGTGTGTGAAGATGCTGCTTCCGAAAAACCTCACTCAGGGAGCGAGGTTCGGAAGCAGCATCTTCGCACCGCTTGGGGGACACCTGCAGGACATTTTATTTCTGCTGTGCAGAAAGAACTATTGATAGGCAGTCTTCTGCAAATCTCTTTTAACTAGTAAATGAGAATTGGCTAGCTTTTTAAATATAGTGAACAAATAGTTTCAATAGATTCCTTTTTTACACAATGTATAAATTTGTATACTAGCCATTTAGTTTGCAATTCCCATGATTCACTCAATCCATTCTTCTGGACCATATACATGATTATATAGCCACACATTTGGGGTCCATCATTTAATGTGTTTTTTCCCATTTTTCCCCATTTTTCCCTCCCTGTTCTGATTTGTGGCAATTTGTTGATCTTCAAATATGACTGCATCACCAAGCTGTCTCAAAGTAAATAACTCAGACTCCCCAATGCTACTGTCCCTTTACATTTCTAGTCCTCCTTTCAGCTTCTTGCTTGTGTATGGACTTCTTATCCTCTAGGGGACTGCCTACTTCGTGTATCAATGTGTGATTCAATGACAAATTATCAGCTCATTTCCTTGGGTGGGAGTAAAAATCTTGAGTACTTATCTTGTACTTTGTATCAAGGCTTTTGTAATTGAACTATTACAGTAATAAATGATAAAATTATAAGCAGTGACTTCATCAATTAAAGAATCAATTTAAGCATCTTCCCCTAACCACAGTAGAACAAAAAGCTGTGATTAAACTTTGATTACTGAGTCCTTTGGAAAGAACAAAGGAGACTTCCAAAAACTAGAAATAATCAGTCTGAAAACAATAGAACAAAATAACAGTTCAGAAAAAAGTACTAGTTGTTGAATGGGATGTAGTTCCAAGAAGATTTGTAAGAGAATCTTGCACATGGAGATGAATTTCTAAAAAGAAGGTAGCATTTTCCTGAGTGCTCATATTAACACAGCACCAAAAAAAAAAGTTTTGGTGTGAAACAACCCTGAATCAGAAAACAGACTGGATGAGTTCACATGTTAGTGGACTTGTACAAACAACCAAGATTACCTGAGTATTATTACAGATACACAAATATATATTCACCATTTTGCCAAACTTCATCCCCTGGGAGTTTTTCAAATGAGCATCTTCTCCAGCTGCACTGTAAATTTGGTGGCTCTACCTCAAACCCCCCCCCCCCACACACACACACACCTGAGCCTTACAACTATAATGGACCTGAAACTTCAAAGTTTTTTTAAGTCTTGCCTTTTTGATTTCCTTAAAATGGTAGGTCGGTCGGTTGGTCGGTCGGTCGGTCGGTCGGTCGGTTCTTTCCTTTCTTTCAGTTTTTTTCCAACTTTCTCTCAATTTGGCATATCCAAATACACACCCCTAGTATGTTATGTACCATCAAGTTGCTTTGAACTTGTGAAGGTCCTATGAATTAATGACCTTCAAAATGCTCTATCATTAACAGCCTCACTCAAGTCTGGCAAACTAAAGGTTGCGGCTTGACTGGTTCTGGTGGGTTTTCTGGGTTGTGTGGCCGTGGTCTGGTGGATTTTGTTCCTAACATTTTGCCTGCAGCTGTGGCTGGCATCTTCAGAGGTGTATCACAGAGAAAAGTCTGGTTCACACTGGGTCTAAGTGAGAAGGGAAAGTTTAGTGTGGTATATTGTCCATGTCCCAGGGTGGGGAACCAATCATTAAGTGTTTGGGTGGAACTTGCTATGCAAAGGTGTGGTTGAGTGCATTGTATTGCAGGTGGGGTTATCAGTCCATTTTTGTAAGTACTGGGAGCCAGGCTTTGCTAATTTGGCTTGTTGTTGTTGTGGCTTGAGTTTAAATAGCACTAATAATCTTTGCCCAGGGAGATTTCTTATGTGCATCATTTGCTCCAGTGAATATATTCTGCCTTATACCTATTTATATGGTTAGTTTGTCAAATTCATAGTTGCTGGAGGCTTTCACAGCTGGAATCAACCTTTTGTTGTGGGTTTTCTGGGCTGGGTGGTTTTTGTTCCAAACATTTTGCTTGCATCTGTGACCGGCATCTTCAAAAGCATGCCTCAGTAAGATGTGTGGCATCAAGAGAAACACATCTTGCTATGACATGCCTCTGGAAATGCCATCCATAGATGCACGTAAAATGTCAGGAGCAAAAACTATCAGACCACAGCCACATAGCCCAGAAAACCCACAACAGCCAGAACTCATAGTTGTCTGCTCTGGCAGTGGCTCTCCAGAGTCCCAAGTCTTTCTCCAAGGGATGTCTCTTCTCATGCCTTGTTCCTGAGATCCTATAACTGGAGGTGCCAAAGGACTGAATCTGGAAACATCTTCATCACCCTTAGTTTTTGTTCATGCTAAGCACATGATCATGAGTGGCATCTCCATTCAGAATTAATGTACTGCCACTAAAAGTGAAATAACAATAGGAGAGATAAAACTTGCTTATACTCCCCTCTTGTTTGCCTCCCTTGACTACAGCAGAATGTCCTTCTATCTACCCCTTTACTCCCCACCCGTACCCACCCTGGCAATCACCAAAAATTAAAAGTTTGAACTTTTCTTTATTCTTTGCTATTCACACAAAACTATGCTGCATATTTATAACTCTCTTTAATCACATGTGGGACTCAGATATGCCAACAATATGCAAATTGAGATTAATATATCCCTAAAAGTGCTCCCATAACAACCAATTAACTCACTTTCACTTCCTTTTTTTACCTTACACTTTTAAAATGACCCATTACTAAAATAAAATTATTTAGCTTTTCAAAAAATCTGAGCTTTGAAATGTCAGTTGCTTCATTTTCTCACCCCCTGCAATGGAAAACAGGTAACAGTATTTTATATGTAAATTGCATAACAAACCAAAAATATTGGCTCAACGGTACTAATTATTTTCCCTTAATACCTCATAATGGCTTTACCCCCAGATGACTATCAACTTACTTTTTAGGAGGTGCCTGACTGTAATCTAAGCATCAGTGCAGACCAACAAATTTTATTTTTTGGTTCTTTGGAACTCTATTCTAGTTTTCTTATACTTTATAGACCAACATACTGGGTTTGATTCACCACCGTTTTAGCTCAATCTTTGTCAGTCCCCTATCTTATTACAATCCTTGTCCCCCTATGACTTTTGTTCATGCAGGACCCACAATCCTCAACATAACTTTTTTGCATGCTGAGTTTTTACCTGCTGAAAGGCTATTGGCTCCAACCTGTTTTTGTAGCAACATAAACCAATAATACTGCACAAATCTTGATCCAATGATATTCACTACTACATCTGGAATTCTTTTTTTTTACACAATGTTAGATCAATGCATTTTTGGTCATCTTCAGAGGTCTGGTTTCAGTGCTCCCATCTTGTAAGGTTAGGCATGATAAGGTCTTCTCAATAGTGGCACCAAAACTCTGGTACCTTCTCCCCAGGGATACTCACCTGTTCCCTTCTGTCACCAGTAGGTCAAGACTTTAAAAATGTTTAGCATTGTTTGGGTTGATTCCCCATTCCTCTACATGGAGCTTGCTGGGTGGCCTTGGGCCAGTGTGGTTTATTTTCAGTACCCACTGGGAATTCTTCCACTAACAGCTCTCCACCAATAAGGAGAGTTACCCACAAACCACTGGCAGTTGCTGACAGTTGCGCTGACTGGGGAGAATCTGGTAGACAGGAGAACAGTGGTGTAACTAGGCAAACTGGAGCCCTGGGCAAAACCTGAGTTTGATGCCCCCCCCCTGCAGGTGCATGCCCAGTGCAATGAGCACCCCCCCATCCCCTTGTAGCTAAGCCCAGTGGCATATCTAGGCAAACTGGAGTTTGACATCCCCCCCATGGGCAGCCATCCTCCCCCACTGTAACCAAGCAATGTTTTTTTACACCAGGTCTTTTCAAAGTCACCATCACATTATAAAACATGCCCCAACTCACAAATCTGAACACAGCAATAGGCCATGCCACACAGCAGAAATAATTTTTTTGAAAACATTTTTCAAAACACCTTCAAAATGTTTTATTACTGCTAAGAAAATATTTTATGGTGTTGTATCCAGTCCCCCCAATTGTAGGAAACAGCATCACTTTCAATGTTATTTAAACTGCGAACCCCAGATTCTCCCTTTAAGGTGGATTTAAAAGGAGAATCTGGGCTCCCTAGTTTAAACAAGTGATGCTGGAATCCACCCCCAAACAGCATAATTTTAAATGGTGTTTAAACTAGGGAGCCCAGATTCTCCTTTTAAATCCACCTTAAAGGGAGAAGCTGGGGTTCCCAGTTTAAACAACATTGAAAGTGATGCTATGTTGGGGTGTATTATCCCCCACCCTGAAATAGCATCACTTTCAATGTTTAAACTGGGGACCTCAGATTCTCCCTTTAAATCCATGCCAAAGGGGGGGATTTAAAAGGAAAATCTGGGGAAATTTGGGGGTGCCTGGTGTCAGGGGTGCAATTGTTAAGCTAGCAGCACCAAACTTTCAGGGTATTTTTAGGAGACTCTCCTACTGATACCACCCAGGTTTGGTGAAGTTTGGTTCAGGGGGCCCAAAGTTATGGACCCTCAAATGTGTAGACCCCATCTTCTGTTAGCTCCATAGGAAACAATGGGGGATGGGGCACCCACTTTAGGAGTCCATAACTTTGGACTCCCTAAACAAAACCTCACCAAACCTGGGTGATAGCATCAGGAGCGTCTCTCGAAACATCCCTGAAATTTTGGTGCTGCTAGTCTAAAAACTGTGCCCTCTGCAGGCCAAAAACAGAAAAACACTGAAAATACAAAAAATCGCACAAACAAATTTGTTGGTTTTGCACCCCTCCCCACAAGGGGGTGCCCTGGGCAACTGCCCATTTTGCCCAGTGGGAGGAATGCCTCTGTAGGAAAAAAATCAGGAGTTTTAGGATAGTAAAGTTAGTGAAGAACATGTTGTACTGGTTGTTTTTGATTGGAGTTTTTCTCACTTACTTGGGGAGAGGGGTATTCTCAACAATAAGGTGGACATCTGCACTGAAGGAATCATGGGTGGGCCAGGGAAGATTAGCTGTTCTTGAGGGTGAACAGTCCATTGCAAAGAGGAGTCACCTTCCCCTGCTGTGAACTGGTTGCTCTCCCCAGTTCACCACAGCCAGTCATTGTTTTCTCAGAACTCTCTCCATCTCAGCTACCTCACAAAGGGCACTTTGGTGAGGAAGGAATGAGATTGTAAGCCACTTGGAGATTCCTTAAAACAGGGAATTAAAGGCTACTCTTTTTTCCTTCCTTCACTGATCCCTCCTTATTGCTCCATTTTTGAACTGTGGTTTTTATTTTTTGTACATATTTTCTCTTTGGCCATTTCTGCAGGGATCCCAGGAGTTCTGAGTATATACCATGTACACATTACTCTAATTGAAGCCTGGGGGGGCCATTTGCACAGCTTTATAAGATGGCCCTGGCGCTCCCATGCCCCTGCGACAGTGCCTATGCATGAGACGTGCCATTTTGTTTTTAAAACTTACCCCGTCTTCCTGTGTTGCTCTGTCAGGATGAGGGGAACCTGAGGCATGTCTCCATGGAGTGACACAGGAAGAGGGGGCATGTTTTAATAACAAAATCAGAGGGCTGAAAAATGGCACCTTCCACCCAGTGCCGTTTGCTTGTCACCGCTGTTTTCTAAAAGCAAAACACCATGGGGGGGGGTGGGGGGGGGGAAGTGGCGCTGCCTCTATTTGCGCAGTTTCCCCCCAATGGTGTTTTTACTGAGCCGACACCAGTGATTTTGGCCCATGCAGAAATGGCCTCTGAGCCTGTTTTAATGATGCTATTTTTATGGCTTTTAAGATGTGATTTTAATATGTTCATTTTAGTTTGTTAAAGGCCTTTGTGGCTCTTATGAAGGCTGAAAGGCAGGTATAAATTTTGTAAAATAATGCACCAATATGTACATTGACATCATTAAAACACAACAGTAATAGAATATAAAGATTGTTTGTTTGTTTGCAGTATTTTATTAAGGTAAGATGTTTCACAGTGTAGATGGAAAAGAAGCCATATATGAACTGAAGGGTTTGAATGCTGAGAAAAACTAGAAAAAAACTAGAATTGTGCAGAGAATTTGGATTTTTTAAAATAATGGCACAATGAGCCTTTCTAATGCAATAATTCCATTCTGAAAGCAAGATTATTCAACTTAGCATCAAGCAAGGAGAATATATATATGTATGTATGTATTCAGCCGTTAAGGCAGAAGGGGTGATGTTCTGAAATAAATGCCTACTGCTGGTATTGTACGTACTATTTAATCTTCAGCCACATAATAAGGTACAAGTTACCTGACTTGAGCAGTAAACGTAAGCTCAAAAACATCAGTATGAAAAATGGTTGAAGACACATTTTAATGATATTTAGTGAAGTACCTTTGCTTTAAAAGCATTATTGAGTTAAAATAAAAAGCTTTTCAGCTGTTACTTAGGCAAACTGTGAAAATAACTCTGATAAAATAAAATCACAAAGTCATAATAACGTGCTTTTTTTAAAAAAAGTCTTATGTTATAAAGGATTTATCTCGTATTGGGGTAGTACCTTCTGACTGATTCAGGGAGAAATAATCTTGCCTCAGGAATCCTCTTGCTTCCTTTCCTTTAATGAAATGCCAAACAAGGAAGAAGTGTGAAAAATGCTAGAAGCTACAAATATATTCTCCGACTGCTAGTAGAGAACACATTTTTAAAAAGATCTTGTGTCTATAGCGAACTGTGACATTCAATTTTGAATTAAGAGTTGGTTGGAGAGAAGTTCACTGTATTATAAATAATAATACGCCCACTAAATTATGGTAATATAAATGGAAATGTAGCCATAAGGGTGTGCTGTATCTCTGTGGATGGGCACAACTACTATCTAAACTCTTATCAAGTCCTGATTCATCTAGATTTCTTAAACATTGCCCTTATTCTTATATCCCTGCCATTCAACATGAAAACAAATATGAGATAAGGGACAGTGATATCACAATGGCGCTGACAGAATTTGATATCACAATGGCTCTGCCTAAAGTCTGGGAAAACAGTAATGCTCTTGTGTGAAGTTTCTAGTAAGAATGGACCTGTATAGGAAAGAGAGAAAGTCTCTCACATAGTGAATGGTGCCACTGGAACACTGAATGGAAGGGCCTTCCCTCACAAAACTATAATGGCAAAGCAATTTAGGAAGAGAAAGCAGCCATAGAGACTTATAGACATGCATATTACTATTGAAGACTGAGCAGGAGTTGGTTACCTCTTTGATAATAAAATGCTTAACTGAAATCAAATAATTATAAACCAATTCTTTAAAAAAACCTTATAGGAGAGCAAGAACTGAATAATCTATTCAGAAATGTGTTCTGGGACTTTATTTATATCCAACTGTGGTGGATGTTTTATGACTGAAAGCTTCTTCATGTCAAAATCTCAGGGCTACTGGAAAGTTACCATGGTTAAGTCTTCTCCCTGACATACTAATTTCCAAAATGTTGGTGATTTGGTTCAGTTCCCTACCTGCAGTGTTCTGTCCATGGTCAGACATGCACATAGTGATATTTCTTACCATGCAGGTCATCTGTCTAGTGACAAAGATAGCAAATTGTGCTTCATAATACTGAACTATTGTTTTCCATATGTGAATTCCACTGATAATGGATTAAGGGACAGAGAAAGTTTTCCAATCTCCCTCTCCCTCCCTCTCTCTGTCCACGTTATGTGAGAAAAAGGTTGAAGGAACTAGATATATTTAGCTCAGACGAGAGAATACTGAAGGGCAACCTAATTGTTCTCTTCTAATAACTGGGACGCTGTCATAACAAAGGGGGCAAAAAAGTTCTTTGTTGAATCAGAGATCAGGATTGGATTATAGAATGGTACATAAAGATTGAACATTAGGAAACACTTCCAAATACTAGCACAGTCAAACTATGGAACAATTGCCTATGGGGAAGAGGTGGTGTGTTCTCTTACACTAGTCGTCTTCAAGCGCAGTCTTGGACATCAATTTGGAATGTACTATTTTTGGATTAAGGGGGGAACATAGCTAAGTTCCCTTCCAGCATTCGAAATCGATAAGAGAATCTGAATATTTGACTCCACATGAGTCCCAAGGATAGGAAGCCAAGCTCCTGAGGAATGAGTTTGCAGAAGTAGATGCCCCCCCTTTCAACTATCTGAACCAGGGCTGAGCAATGAAGGACTGACCATTGAGGCTACCAGGGAAAGTACCAATGGGTTGACAGTCTCGGAGCCATGCTCCACTCCAGGACCACTTGAAAAGGCATTGCTTTAATTCTGTATCCTAATTTTAGACAGGGCGGGATTATAATTTTTATTAAATGTCAGAACGATATTTATTGCATTGAGAAATCATAGGGAAAATGTCCCTTTTCATTAATATCAGATCAGAAGTCTGCCCATTATTTCTTATGAGGGAAATAGCTGATTTTTGGGAACAGCTATCCCTCCGCACACCAAACACACCAAACAGCATCCAAATTTCTACAAATTGTGCCCTTCCTCTTTTTCTAAAGACCATCCACCCCAGGTTCAAAAGGCTACTATTGTATACCTCCCTAAAGAAGGTGTTCCCGGCTAGCCTTCTCCCCATACAGGAAAAAATGATTTCTGGAGCAACTATTTTTTAGCTAAATAGACAGGAATCTCAGTGGGATACAATGACACAGATCCTATTCTATCCCATCCTTACTCAGTTCTATGTTTTTTTGATAATTATTGGATGAAAATTATCCGGTTTTAGAAAACGATCAGAAAGGCCTTCACTGTTTTGAATATTATCTGCTTGATCTGATGACAGGAAAGTTGTTCAGCTTTTAGAGGCAGTCATTTTTGATTGCATATGCCTAGTGGGCAGAACCCACCACCATTGTTAGGTGGCAGCCCCTATGAGAGAAGGAGGAGCTATTACTACTACAAGCTGGCAGCCTCTATCTTGTGGGAGCCTGTAGTCACTGTCCCTGACAGGATGTAACGAACAGTATGAAGTGGGCATGGCCCACTGCTGCTGCAAACTGCCAACCCCCTTATGGGAGCTGATATCACTGCAAAATAGTGACCCCTGCCTCATGAGAGCCTCCACACAAGTCAAATGAGTATAAAAGGGCAGTAGTTGTCTCAGTCACAAGTTGGTAGCTCTTGCCCAACATGATGTGTGTGGGCATGAGTTGGCCAGAAGGCATGACAAGTCTACTTCTTCCTCCCCTTCTCTGTTGGGGGTGTCACTCTAGGTCCTCTTCCCCCTTCCCTCCCCGCATTTCCAGAGCCTTCACTACCTTCCAGTATATCCCTGATGATGTGAAATAAATAGGGGACCTTCAACAGCAATGAACATGTGGGTGGAGTTTCTGCAGGAAAAGGGGATCAGATATCGTTGTACCCCTTTGCTCCCATAAGAGTCATTTCTCCATTCAAAACTAATAAATGAACAAAAGAACACAATCACAAGGTCTATACTCCAAATCAGACTTCCTGGTCTGTATGCTGTGAATCATGACCTTCTTGGCAGCACTTACAGCTTTTTTCATCTTGTCACTCCTGTTCTATCTGTCAGAATTTCCCCACCACAGCTGAAGGAACCATTTTCTGCTTTCCCTCAGGTACGATTTTTTATGCTGAATATTAAGCAGAAGGCAATACTTGTGTGTGATTCATAGTCTGATTGTCCCATTTTTCTCACCCTTCATCTGTTGCATATCTATTTAGAGTCTAAGTGATTTAAGAGACAAAGAGAGATTTATTTTTCTATTTGTTTCAGCAGTCCCTAGAAATGTAGCTAGACCAAACACTCCATATCAATCCATCACACCCCTTGACAGAAAAGTAAAATGGCTGTTCATGCTTCCCCTTGTTAGGCTAACCAAAGAAAGCAAATTATCCAAATGCTTTGGGGAGAGTCTATGGTGGATTCCACACAGACCAAACATAACAGGTGTAGGAGGTTATAGAAACCATTTGGGGGGGGGGGGGAGAGACTGCACAGGTCCCATTCCTCAAACAAGTTTGGCCCATTTTATTCCCCTCAATCTGGGATTTTTGAAAATTGCTAAATCAGTGATCCTTTTGCACAATCCTGGGTTGGAGATGCTTCCACCCAAACACAACAGGCAGGAGATGCTTTATTCCCCACCCTTCCACCCATTCACTTTAGGTTATGTGCCTTCCACTGTCAGGGAAAGTCTGCCCACCCACCATTCTGTGCAGGTCACCCAGCAGGTTGGGGGCAGATTCTCTGAGTGCCTGACAGTGTACAAAGCCCCTCAAGCATGTTTTCTCCCCCTGAAGCAAGTATGACCAATCTTCGGCAACACATTCATTATTGCCTAGCAATTGCAGGGAGGTCCCTTTTTCTTTTCTTTTTTTTCTTTTGTGTGTTGCACATGCAAAGTTATTCAGGTGCAGCCAATTGGATTGTGGGACAATCAACATCACTACAGGGGTTCATTTCAACATGCCTGCACAGCTATGCAGGAAATTTTAAAAAGAAAAAGGAAGAAGGGTCTCCATGTGAAGGTGCTAAAGCAACCCAGATTGTTTCCATGGGCTCCAGTCACTGGCTGAACAAGTGAAAGACACACATGTGAATGGGAAAAAAGAACATGGGTTCCTTTAGCTTTAAAAAGGGCTTGGACAGATTTATGGAGGAGAAGTCAGTCTATGGCTACCAATCTTGATCCTCCTTGATCTCAAATTGCAAATGCCTTAGCAGACCAGGTGCTCAGGAGAAGCAGCAGCAGAAGACCATTGCTTTCACATCCTGCATGTGAGCTCCCAAAGGCACCTGGTGGGCCACTGCGAGTAGCAGAATGCTGGACTAGATGGACTCTGGTCTGATCCAGCAGGCTAGTTCTTATGTTCTTATGTTCTTTATAATTACTGTAGCCCACTGTACATATGCTGTGTGGAATTCACCCTTGTTTCTTCAAGAACTATGACAGCCCTGCTGGATCAGACCAGATCTAGTCCAGCATCCAAGTTCCCACAAATGATTCAGAAGTCCCATAGCAAGTACACACGAGCCAAACTTTCTCTTGATGTGTCCCACTGCAAGGGATATTCAGAGATATACTGGTGTGAATCTTCCCATTCTGCTCAGCCAAGTTTGAAACCTTGCTCCAACCTAGACAGTTTTCCTCCAGCTTCAGTGGCTTTTCCTCCAGAAGACAAACTACTCACGTTGGAGGATGGCTCCTTAGGATGGAGGAAAACTTCAGATTTTGTCATCTGACAATGACTCTGTAAGTGGAGGTTCCATTCAGTCATCAGTCATCACCCCTATTTGTATCTGAATTTGCCCAAGAAATAACATGGAACTTTCTTAACTCTGGGAATTTCAAAGAAGCTTTATGCTCTGACAGGAAAGCTTATTCAAGGAACCACAAAAAAGGAGGGATCACATGCAAGCTTAATTTCCTTGGTTCTTGCAGCTCAACAACAGTGATGCCCCAATACAGTTGGTGTGCTGGACCACTCCAAGATGTTCAGGTCATGCAGCTATTCCAATTCCAATGGTAATGCTGCGGTTGAAGATTCATAGCTGAAGGAATGGGTGAAGTTCTTCCAGCTCTGTTATCATGATGGTTCAGGCTCTGTGTGGCTGTCAAGGGAATTGTCCCTGGGAATAGCCAGGAACGGTCACTATTAAATTTTCTATGGTAGAGTTATCGATCCTGCCTTTTCTGTTCTTTCAGTGTTGCATTGTTGAATTTCTGCTTGTTGGGAAGATAAAGGTAAAGTGTTTTCTTTCAGACCTTCTGTGCTTTTATTCTCTGCCTTTTGCAAGCAGAAGCAAGCCACATGAGACATGGCAAACAGAAATGAGGATCAGGTTGAAATCCTCTGCACACTAGAGGCAGGACTCTGTGTACAAGAGGCATAAAGCTTGGCAGTCATACAGTGTGCTGTGATAAACATGAAGGGGGAAAGAGAGAAGAGACACAAGCTGCAGCTGAGACTGTGTATCTCAAAGAGCATCTCCTCTCCTCAGCTGATTAGCTGAATGTGTGTTCCAATTTGCTCACATTTTTGGTCGTAAGAGAACTAGGGTCAAATCCCCACTTGAAATTTGCACGCAGATCCAAACCTGTTTGTTGTGAAACCGTGTCCTCTTCATCGGAGTTTCTCCCTCCCCACTGCAGCGAGCACACAGTGGTTGCAGAACTCTTAGCAATCCCCACTACCAGGTGAGCTCGCTTCGCCGATTTCCCCTGATTGGCTGGCGTGCCTTGATGGGGCGGGACCTTTTCCCACTGTGGAAACGTACATTGTAGGGGCATGATCAAAAAAACCAGTATGTAAAAGTTTAACGTTTAACTGTTTAATTGTGCAAACAGTTGTTACCTGTGTAAACCATTAATGATTCAAAGTTACATGTTTCACTGTTTAATGTTTGCGTCCCCTTCTGCTGGCCAATCGCAAAAGCGGAAATGAAACCAAGGAAAGGCTGCACGTGCATCGCAGCGCTGATTGGTTGCCCGAATTCTGCGTCACACTCCAGGGCAGGAAACGAGTCAGGGTTTCAACCCTCATCCCTCCCCTTGGATCAGCTCTGAACCGTGTCAATGGGGTCTATGCCACTTGCAACCAGGTCCTGCTGGAATGGGTAACGGGGAGAACGAGCTCCAGAAACAGAATCTGCCACGCAAGCAATGGAGAGGTCGTCCCTCAAACCTGGTTAGTTTGTGTTCTGAAACCTGGATAAGACAGTAGTGGGGATTCGACCTGGATCAGCATGGTGCATCCCTCCCCACATTTCAGAGAGGCAAGTATGGTATAGTGGTTAAGAGCAGGTAGACTCTAATCTGGAGAACTGGGTTTGATTCCTCAGTCCTCCTCTTATCTGATGAACCAGATTTGTTTGCCTACTATTACATTCCAGCTGTGTGACCTTGGTCTGGTCACTGTTTGTTCAGAACTCTCTCCCACCTACTGCACAATGTGTCTGTTGCAGGGAGGGGAAGGGAAGGAGTTTGTTAGCCACTTTGAGTTTCATAACAGGAGAGAAAGGGGGTCATAAATTCAAACGCTTCCTCCTCCTTCTAAGTGAATAGCATGACCATCCAATAGTATGACCTAACTGTGAGTAAATATGCAAAACATGTGACTCTGGAGGTGATAACCCAACAAATTAAAAAAAGAACCATTCCCCAGTAGCAAGGGACAGGGCGGGGGAATTGCTGTAAAGTGTTACAAGGATATGCTGCTACAAGATACACTTGCAGACATATAGTAGTCAATTTGTCTATTTAAGTCCACAAGACCATATTAATATTCTGGAAGGAGGGAAAATTTCCAGACATATCCAGAAAATTTCCCCTCAACAATTTTTCTCAGATCTTCATTTTATTTACAGAATTACATAACAATAACATCCCTGTCCAACTTTATATTTAGGAGGAAACCAAACAAAAGATGTGTGGGTAGTGGGAAGAAACAGAAACAGCCTCCATTTGTATTTGAGAATAGCAACTAGGACATTGAAGTAAAGGTGATTTTGAGAAAGGATTTGAAGGATGAGAGGTAGGCAGTATTAATGCACTGGGAGCAGAGGCGTACCAGGAGTAAATGGCGCCCGGAGACAAATTGTCTCCAGGACGCCCCCCAGGCTCTGCTCCCGCCCCGCCCACCCCAGCTTCGCCCCCACTGCCCTCGACCCCACCCATGTCACCATAGACATGGGCAAGGTTTAGGGTGCCCACCTTCCCCCCCCAAACTCCCCCTGCTGGCTGGGCTCCCAGCCGGCAGCCTACAGTCTCTTCTCCCTCCGGGCAGGCCAGAAGACACTGCAGTCCTGGACTCGGAGACCTTCTTTTATAAGCACTGAGGCGGGGGGGGCTTGGGGTGCAGGAAGTCCCACCCTTTCCTGCTCCCCAAGCCCACCCCCCTGCCTCAGTGCTTATAAAAGAAGGTCTCCGAGTCCAGGACTGCAGTGTCTTCTGGCCTGCCTGGAGGGGAGGCCAGAAGAGACTGCAGGCTGCCGGCTGAGAGCCCAGCTGGCAGGGGGGGAGGGAGGGAGGAGTCCAGGGCGGGGTTGAGGGCGCTTGGAGGCAGCAGGAAGTCGTGCTGTCTCATCATTGTTGCGTGCCTCGGATGGGGTCGAGGCATGCAAAAACAATGAGACAGCAGGACTTCCTGGTCACGTGGCGGACTGATTTTGCGCCCCCATGTGACCAGAAGAGTGGCGCCCGGGGACAAGGGGTACCCCTTGTCCCTAGGCAGATACGCCACTGACTGGGAGAAATCTGCTGATATAAGGGATCATTGTTGTGGGATAAATATCTGAAATGTCTGAGGAAATTACTGCAAAATAATTCTAGGCCACTTTGAATCTTGGCTATAAACAAAACTGAAAGTGTTTAAGTCCCATTAATTTCATCATGTGTGAGAGACCATTATCATTACTTTAAAATCATATAGTATAAGTTTTATAGATATAGAGGATGTGGTTTTACTTAATAGAAATGTCATTGTTGTAAGTTCTGGCAACATCAGCAAGGAGAATGCAGATTGCTACCTAAAACAAATGCTTAATGTTTCATCATTGTCTGCTTAACGATTTCTGCATTTGTGATGGAAGTGATATGAAATGCTAAATGCATTCTGTAAAAGATGCCCAGAACTTGAGGATTTTGCACTCATTCACAGAAAACGATTGTATTGGCAGGTCTGGATTTTTGAAAAGAGAGAGAGCGCCTGTATAACATTTCCCAGTTTACTGTTTTCTCTCTTGCCTTCTGTTGACTGATCCATCTTCTTTTGACACACTTTAATATTTAATGAAAGTGCATAAACACAGCACATTTATTAGCTCACCTGTCTCTTTTTGGCAAAACACAACTGCTGTCGATTGAAGGAGTGAAGTCTTTACTAAGCACCTCTATACTTTGTTTTAGGACTGTAGTCAACTGCATGAGATTAAGGAGAAGTTGTTCATATCACAGAAGTATATGTTTGTGAGCAATATTTTGAATAGGGTTTTTTTTTCCAGATAGATTTAGCTGCAAATTTTTGAGGGCCCTTAAGCAGGAGGTGATCAATGTCCCTCCAGTTCCACTTTTGAAGGAAAATAAAAGATAAAAGTGTTTCTGTTCCTCAAATTGTTCTGGTTTGTTCCTTTAATTAGTTGGCAGAATTAGCTGGAAAGAGACCGGCAATGCAAGAGGTGAGTAGGGGGATCTCCACCAGTGTATACAGAAGTCCCCTAAGAAATCCACACAATACCAGCATTGAAACGAAAAAAGTTAAAACTTTATTGAAGGATCGTAAATAATAACACACTCACAAGCACATAATATTTACGAAGCCTAAGAAATACAGAGATGAGTAGCAGAAATAGAGAAGAGTGTTGAGAGGTCCAGAAATGGAGAGGTCTAAAGAGATTGGGAGAAATGGTCATTTGCTTTTCTCTATCTTTCTGGCACAATGGCAGAATTTATTGATATATGGGTTAATAGATTAACTATCTGACATCTGAGTTCCCCAAGAATTCCTGGGTGTATGCCATCCAGACCTGGAGAAATTGGTTTTTAATTTCCCCTGGTAGGTCTAGAACTTCATATCTCATCACCTCAGTTTGACTTCATCAGATTCCCTGGAAATAGGGCTGTGGCATAAGCACATGCCTAACATTTTCCACAGTACAAACAGAAGCAAAAAAAAATAATTGAGCTTCTTTGCTATCTTCCCATCTTCCTTTAGCAATCCCTTTATTCCTTGGACATACAACTGCTTCTTTGGTTAGTTTCTTGCTCCAGATAAGTTTAAAGAAATGTTTATTGTTTATGTTGTTGATTTTAGCAGCCTGCTTCTCAAATTCTCATTTTAATTATTGACTTACACTTCTTTTGCCAGAACTTGAAATCTCTTCTGTTCAATTCTTCAGGGCAGACCTTCCACATTGTAAAATAAGGTTGCTTACTTTTTATAATTTCATTGATTTGTGTTTATAACTGTATAGGCATTCTTTTAGTTTTGACAGAACCTTCCCTAATCTGTGGAATGTTTTCTATCTGGGGTCCTCTGAGGATTTGACTATTTTGCATTTCCCCTTTCAGTTCCTTTAATTATTCCCCTCATGGATCAGTGGCGTAGGAAGTTAAGAGCTCATGTATCTAATCTGGAGGAACCGGGTTTGATTCCCAGCTCTGCCGCCTGAGCTGTGGAGGCTTATCTGGGGAATTCAGATTAGCCTGTACACTTCCACACACACCAGCTGGGTGACCTTGGGCTAGTCACAGCTTCTCAGAGCTCTCTCAGCCCCACCTACCTCACAGGGTGTTTGTTGTGAGGGGGGAAGGGCAAGGAGATTGTAAGCCCCTTTGAGTCTCCTGCAGGAGAGAAAGGGGGGATATAAATCCAAACTCTTCTTCTTCTTCTTCTTTTGAAATCAAATGTTATAATTTTGGATTTTAGGGGGTAACATTTCACTGACATGAATGCTGAATTTAATAGCATTGTGGTCGCTGTTTTCAGTTGGTGCAACAGCCACTACAGCATTTATCAGATATTGACCCCTGCTCAGAACCAAGCCCAAGATCCACTGGCGTAATGCCCATTGGGCAAGGTGGGCAGCTGCCCAGGGCATCACCTTGTGGGGGGCATCAAAATGCTGGGTTCGTTTTGGGGTATTTTAGTGGTTTCCATTTTTGGCCTGCAGGAGGCACAGTTTGGTGAAGTTTGGTTCAGGGGGTCCAAAGTTATGGACCCTCAAAAGGGTAGCCCCCATCTCCTTAGCAAAGAATGTG
The DNA here is from genome assembly GCF_021028975.2 of Sphaerodactylus townsendi. NCBI lineage: Eukaryota > Metazoa > Chordata > Lepidosauria > Squamata > Sphaerodactylidae > Sphaerodactylus > Sphaerodactylus townsendi. The sequence continues at coordinate 119,632,952 of NC_059428.1, forward strand.
GGATGGGGTACCCCCTTTGAGGGTCCATAACTTTGGACCCCCTAAACCAAACTGCACCAAACTTGGGGGGTCCCATCAGGACAGTTTCCAGATGATACCCTGAAATTTTGGTGCTGATACATCCAAAAATGCGCCCCCTTCAAGAACATCCCAGAAATTTGCCCAAGAATCTTTGTTCTGCATTGAGTTTTCTGTATTGCTGTCAATGGGGGTTGCAGGCTGGGAGGGGGCACATTTCTGAAGGCACAGTCTCAAAACTTTCAGGATCTCATCAGGAGACTGCCCCTGATGATACCCCCCAGGTTTGGTGCAGTTGGGTTCAGGGGGGCAAAGTTATGGACCGTCAAAACTGTAGCCCCCATCTCCTATTAGCTGCCATTGCAAGCCTTTATTGGCATAGACAACAGTACAACAATAATAAAAATGGATTAAAAATCATATACAATACAGGAAAGTGATTTAACAGTTGGTGATGTGAAAGACCTTTGTATAAGATCTTGGAATGGAAATCTGCTCCCAGAATGGACAGCACTGACTTTGATGGAACAAGGATCTGTTGTGTCACTTCATGTGGTCATGTGTTCCTGTTGTTGGAAGTAACAGTGTCTAGCATGCAGAGGAACTGAGAAGACCCTGCAGGGATGGACAAGTGGTAATTTAGATAGGGCTGTAAGGTAAGAAACCCTTGCAACCTTTTGTGTCACTTCTTGTCTGTCCTTAACCCAATAACCTTACATCTGATTTCCTCTTTCTCAGAAGTCTCTTCCCATCTCCCTCCATATCCAATTAAACAGCTAGAGACTCTCTGCCTCTCAGTTTCTTATTTGAAATGTAGTTCCCTGATAAACATTTAATTTTGATGAGTCTCCCACTTATCTGTGTAATTAGCACCCTGTCAAAACATATTTGGTCTTTCAGGAGTCCTTCACTCACTAAATGCTAATATTGACAGTTTCAGGGTTTGCATTTGGAATAGAGCCCCAAATATTATATGGAGATTATACATAGCAGAATTTATTTCTATGTCTAAATCATAACAAGGAAACATTTCCTAAAAGGTCCTCTGGAGGGCAGGGTGAATTGAATGGTTTTTGTTTATTTTCAACAATAGTTATTGTTAGACAAAAATTGTTTTAATTAATTTTTTTTGGAATACACAAGCAAACAAAAAGTGCACTTATCAAGGAACAAAGTATAGCAGAAAATAATTACCTGGTCCACAATCAAGCTTTTGAATATATATTTTAATATACTTAAAGAGATTTAATAGTAATTGCCTTGGGGAATATTGTAGTTTATGAATAAACAGTGCTCAGTACTTTTAGACTTCAATCTTTTGAGTACTTTGGAGATAACTATGACATGATTAAACTGTATGTTTGTTATGTAGATCTGCCTGCCGAATTCACTCTTTTAAAGGTCACATCTTTTTGCATGCTACCTGATAGGACTTCTCTTTCAAATCTGGAGTGTCCTTGGTCATTTAATAAGTCAGTATAGGTCAAATAATATCAAGCCATACCCTGTGCCAAGCCTTTCATATGGCCTTGGATCCAATGATACACAAGTGGAAATATAAACAGACTTAGCATACTTCCACTTGCATAAGATCTTGTGTAACACCGCACACTTTCTGCCTTAGATATTATGCTGCCCAGAAATTGGTTACACAAAATCTTACACAAGTGGGGATGCAGTTGGGTCAACTTAATACAACTGGCTACTCTTTGCATTTTTCCTTGGGCAAAAGCTCTAGCACATGTGGAAATCGTTCACTGGAACCAGTGTGTGGGGAATGGAGAAAACAAGTTGTGCATGGGACAACCTATTATATTTAACATATCTTACTGGGCTTTTCACAATAAAAAAACCTAGCAATTTTACACTAAAACTGTAAAATCGGGGATAGGGTGGTATAAAAATCTAATTAATTAATTAATTAAATAAATAAATGAAACATGAATCAAAGTCATTTTCTTCTGCTGAAATGGTCTATATTAATTGCCAGTACCAGCAGCACTTATGCACTTTTCAACAAGCTCTTGTCTTAATGCTCCGTTAAAAAATCCATCTATTCCAAGTGATGTATGCCATTCTGAAATGCACAAGTAATGCCTTTTGAGCTCAGGAATGGAAATAATTTGTGATACCACGATAAAATCCTATGAATCAGAACAATTTTATTCATGGACTCAAGACACCTCACATCTAAGCCCCCATCTTTAGCCCAAGACTAATTTGTGTTCAATAGTAATTCATATATAATGAAGCAAAATATAGCTTGGTGGTATTAATCACTTCTATAGGCATCAGGAAAGTATTAGTTATAATGATTTTTAGGAAGTCATAACCATATGGCTGCAATTCAAATAACTGCATGTGAAGACTGTACAATTAGATTGAGACCCAAGATGATAACTTCAAATCTGTCCAGCAGTTGTGCCATTATTTCTCATGAATTTTTGATCTAAATGGGTTAAAATTGGATGTCAATTATTAATTCAGTTTGATACAAAGGCACATAGTTTCAATGTAGCATCAATGGATATGTTTTATCCTGATTAGTCATAGCCACATCTGTGAAAATAGCATTTATATGAGACAGACCCATTCACATTTTTTAAAAAATTCTACCTGAATGTGATTTCTTGGTACAATGATTGTCCATAAGCCATTGAATCTGTCTCCTTTCATTTCATTTCTGCTCTCATTACAGCTATACTGTATGTATTAAATCAGTCCCTTGATTTAAAAGCCCTTATTTGAGATTTTTGTTAATTGGTTAAAATTCTTGACCATTGACTGTTTCTTTGGAGAGGAGCTCTGACATAATTTGATGTTAATATAAAATGGTTTCTTCCATCAACTGTCTTTTGAACATTGCCCACTGAGTGCTCATTTTGCCAAATAATCTCCAGTTCACTGCTGTCTCAACCAGCTTGTTCTCAAATACTGCCAATGAAATAACTTTCATGGCAAGGGGGCAAAAGGTGGTTGCTTTTGCAAAGCAATGTTAGATACTGGTGTTATTTGCACCTACAAATCAGTGATCCTCCAATGAGAGTTCTGTTCATTATAAACACAAGAAACTGCCTTCCACTGAATCAGACCATTGACCCCTCAAGGTCAATATTGTCTTCTAAGACTAGCAGATGCTTTCTGGGGTCTTTCACATCACCTGTTACCTATTCCTTGGAACTGCGATACCAATGATGGAACCAGCAGCCATCTGCATGCAAAGTGGATGCTTGGAATTGAGCCACAGTTCCTCATCTTTATTATTTCACAACTGAAAATTGCAGAAGGCATGCCTTTGTCACAAAAAAATGTTGAACCCATTTAATGATGGTAGCAGTACTGCATGCAGGACCCTTTTTTTGTACCAAATAGCTTCCATTTCCAACTCCAAGCTCTGCACTTTGATTCACAATTTAGTAGTAGCACCAAACCTTTATCGGCAGGTAAAATACAGGAAAAAAAACAGATCTAAAACAATCCCCAAACAAAATGATAACAAAAAATCTCTTAATAACATAGTGACACAACAAAGTTAAAAAACAGAACTACCCTTTAGGGTGTATAATTTCTAGTAAAACCTTGGCCACCAATTCAAAAACTTCAAGATCAAGGTTATTTTGCAAGTATAAGATCTTTTGGGTATCTGAAATCCAGTCACAGTTCAAGGGAAGAGCATTTGCATATTTTCCCCTAATTCCCTCATATTTAGTGCAACAGATGAATGGGTTAAAGGTTCCAGTTGATTAGAGTTACAAGAGCAGAATCTCTTTGCGCCCTCTATTTTTTTTAAAAAAAATCTACCATGTAGCAGCGCTGAAGGTAGAACATTGAACCTAGCCAATGATATAGCTCTCCTAGGCCGTTTCCGCACGGGCGTTTAATGGGGGCCTGGGGACGGCAAAAACGCCGTCCCCAGGCCACCATTCGCACAGGGGGTGCAGCCGCTTCGCAGCCGCGCCGCCCTCGCGCCGCCCGCCCGGCCCAAAGCTAGCATTTCCACAGTGCGCTTGGAACTTACCTTGTCCCTGGCCCTCCGGCGCGTCGCCGAGGCCTGGGGACACGCCCCCTGCCCGGCGACGCTGGAGCAGTCGCACAGGGCTGGGGGGCATGTTTCCAGGCCTCGGGGACGCGCCGGGTCAGCCGAGCTCTTTCTGGGACCATTCATGCGAACGGTCCCAGCGTCGTCGGGTCGGCGCCAAGTGCGCCAGCCCAGCCGCTTCCGCCTCTGTGCGAAAATGGCCCTAAGGCTAGGGTTCAGCATTATTCATATATAATCTGTTATGCATCCCTGTTTAAAGTATCGAGGAGCTAAGGGGTGAACATGTTTTTGATGCCGCTGCAAATAGGTTTTGAGATTCTGTTTCTAGTAATCTTTCTTTCAAACTGCTGTAGACATCAGCATGGGACAACATACCCAAGGTTTCAATAGAAATGCCGATTTCCTCAACTTTTTTTGTAATTAATTGGAAAATTTGGATTCTGTTATCACTAGATATAAATAGCTTGAAGTGTCCTGTTGAAAATGGACACATAACCAGAACCTAAAAGTTCTCAATCAGACTTTTGTTTCTAAGATTGATTGTCCAGTTTCTAAACACAATGCTGCATAGGGCACACAATTTGGCAGCTCCATGATTTTGTGTAGAAATTTAGAGTGGACCAAATTTAAAGAGTAATTTACTAATTTAATCCAAAGGGCAGCCCATACAGCAGTTGAGATTCCATTTTGGCATTTAAAACTTTCAAAGCAGCCAGGATATACTGGTTTTCCCTAGTCTGGAACTATGTCCATTAACTTCTGAGAGTGTCAATGGTAGATCATATAAAAATATGTTGAACAAGAGGGGGGCTAAAATACAGCCCTGTTTAACACCTTATCTAATGGGGATGTTACTTATGAGGAGGTCCTCTGCTGAACATTTTACTTGGCATGTTGTATTGGAATATAACTGCCTGATTAAGAATAGCAATCATACTCAACCCAAATTAAACAACAATCACAACCACCAACATACTAAATACATTGTAAATGTACACCGTACATAACCCTCTTACTAATATATCTACTTATTAAACTAAATGCCCCTTGAATAACCATTAGTTACAATTATTTACTAAATATGAGACCACATATCTTCAGTTTCTGAAAAAAATGTTATTTTAAGAAATGTCATTGTTAATATTCTGAGTATATATTTATCATCTTTGACACTTTTAATGTATTCAACCCAAAGTTCCCATTTGTCTTGTTAACTCTCATAAGGCAATTTTCTCAACAAATGCACCGTTCGATCCATAACAGACAAGTACTCCACCTTTTCCCTCCATTCCTCCAGTGTTGGTAATTTATTTGATTTCCATAAACGAGCAAGAACAATTCTGGCCGCCGTTGCTAGATGAAAAAGTAAATGCTCATACCTTTTTGGTATCTCATTCTTGGAAAGAGCAGGACTCATTAAATATATTAGACACATTGAAATGTAAATTGTTGCTCAACAATCTGTCCTGCTCAAGTATTTGTAATCAGTAATTCCTCACTTTACAGCAATCCCACCACATATGTTGGAATGTCCAAGTTTCTAGGGTGCATTTCCAACATAATTCCAAATTATTTTTGCTTATTTTAAATAACCTCTCTGGAGTCAAAAAAATCCCTGTACATGAAATTATTGCTGTGTCAATATGAGTAAGGGAAGGGTTTATGACTGCAGATGAATCCCATAAATCTGTATTTGGGGTGAATTTGAATAATTTTTTCCAGAATGTATTCCATGAGTAAATAGAAATTGTTTCTGTATAGCATTATTTTAAATATTGTTCCAGGTGATGTTAGTCATGTTGGGATTTGTTTTTTGAATGTAATATTTGATGGTTAGGAACAAATAGTTATTTTTGGTTTCTATGATTGGAAATGGTAATATTGTTATTGAATGCAGTTGTTATTGATTGGTAGAGTTGGTTTTTCTTTTGTACTAAAAATTTTAAAAAATTTTTAAAAAGGAATAACAATCTAGGGTCAATATTCCCAGTAAGCTTTTAAATCTACCGTACAGCAATATAAGCTTTTCCCATAGAAAATCTCTCGAGATTGAATCAAAAGCCCCTTTCAAATCAATGAAAGCAACAAAAAGTTTGTTCGAGCCATGACTTTTGTATCTATTCGCTAAATGAGACAAAACTAGGCCAAGATCCAAAGTAGATTTGCCTTTGCAGCAAACCACCTGTTCAGGGCCTGAGATATTAACTTGACAAGCCCACTTTTAAAGTTTGACATATAGAAATTTAGCATGTAGCTTGCCAATTACTGAGAGCAAGCTAATGGGGCAGAAGTTGGCTGGGTTATTGTGGGTCCCCTTTTTATATATAGGGACCACAATGGCTTTCTGCCACATTTCTGGAACAATGCCTGTACTACTTATTTGGGGGGAAAGAGTGGCAAGTAGTTGAGCCTACCAATCTGGGCTTACCTTGAGAATTTCTGCAGTAATAATATCTAGCCTGGGGCTTTCTAGATTATAGGCACCTAATCAAATCAGCAATTTCCTGATGTGTGACTGGTAGCCAAGATATACTCTAAATTTGTGGACATGAATGCTTATTAATTGGCAAAGTTGAGGCTTGCTTCTTCCCAAGTGAGGGTTTTGTGAATAGGGATGTAACCAAATATCATGATTATTGTAGTGCAATGTAAAACTTTTTTTGAACCGTCCCATAGCACTTTGAATGGTGGCTGCTTTTTCCCTGACTGATGTAATGATATCCAGAGGCTAGATTGCTATTGCGCAAATTATATAAAAAGGCACATAAACACCAGAAAAGAAATTTTCACAAAATTGGGGGGTGGAGTATAAGCAGGAAAGTAATGTTCACAGAAAGCAAAAAAGAAATGGAAATTGGCAGTTTAGACATTTCCCTTTTGTAGATATTGTCCACCATGCTCAGAGAAGCCCTCATGTACAGAATCACATTTACAAATAGGGAAGCGAAGAAAAGGTGTTATTATACTGATGTTATTATACTAGTTATTATGATATTTATGTTATCATATTGGTTAGGGTAATATATTGGGGAAGGGTTAGGGTCAATACTGATGAAGTGACAGACTTACTGGATCATGGGGAAATCATCTATATTGCTTAACTTTTGACAGTAAAGCTTTTGACAGTGTTCCCCCTTGACGTTGTGAGAGGTAAGCTGGAGGACTGCAGGCTAAACTCTAAAATAGTAAAGTGGATAGAGAACTGGTTTGCGAATCACAACCAAAGTGTAGTTTTTAATGGCATTTAATTTGATTGGAGGGAGGTGTCCAATATGTCAGGAAACTGAGTTCCACCCTGCAGTTTCTTGTTCTTTCAAACATTGGTTCAGGCTTTGAGGCCTTCAATAAAATATTGACACTGGGGATTTAACTAAGCTGTGTGCTACAAATGTAGCAAAGCCTTGATCTTTTGAAACTGAGATACAGACTGGGTGCAGGGAATGGTTTTGAGCTTGATTTGCTAGGTTTTCAAGGCCTCAGAATGGAAGCATTACATTCCAGTTAATTAAGCTGATGAAATTATTGCTGCGTCAATATGAGTAAGGGAAGGGTTTATGACTGCAGATGAATCCTATCTTGTTATCTTACTCTGACTCTTTAAATCAGCTGGTTAACAACAAGAGTGCATGATTGTCTTATGTTACCAGGCATAGTTTTGATTGGCCAAGGTTACATGACTGTCTTACATCACCAGACATGAATTTAATTGGTTAATGAGCTAAACTGTTGCAAATTTTATACTGGAAATTAGTAATTTTAACTGTATTTCTTAACCTTGTTTTGTTTTAAAATTTTGTCCTGTTTTATATGCCAATAAAGACTTGTGTTGTGTGTTGTGGTTAATGAGCTCTGGCCATCTCAAATCCTCTGCCTATAAAGGTTAAGATTTTCAGCCTAATAAGTGTGTTTCTTGGTCCATTACTGTAGTTCCTTGATCTACCATTTGGGCCTTATGAAGCATGCTTTTGTGCCTTCCAACTTGGTTCCTTGACACCTTGGTACTTTGTAACTTAAGGGCTAGAAATGCTGCCCTACTCTGGATAGAGTGGACATTTGAATGCTGGAAGAGTCCAACTTGGTATCATCTTGCATCTTCTGTATTTTGTATTTTGGTTCAATGTTATTTTACTGGGTAGTTAGTCCTTAGGTTTTATTATTTTAATCCTTACTGCTTTTGTTCTCGTGATAATATTATTGCACAATTTTAATACATTTATTTAATCATATTTTAATGGGGTTTTTTGTCTCTTTGTAGCTTCAACCTAATTCTAGAGTCTTGTGGCTGCATCTACCATGTTAATTGCTTTATGAAACACACTGTGCAGGTGGCCTACTTTGAAGGGTGACTTTCTTAACTGTAATCCCAGGAAGGTTGGAATCTTGCCCCTTACTTCTGGCTATTTGGATAGAGAAAGGGGATGGCGACAGCTACCAAAGCTGAGGTATGTGGACTCATACCTCAGGGTTTTGTAATTGTTTTGTTTTTACCCTCCCTAAATGAGAAGTCTTTGGATTGGAATGCCACAGGGCTTGGTTCTGGAAAGGAGAAGTTCTTGGACTGGGATACCACAGGACTTAGTTCTGGATCTTGCACTTTTCAATATTTCTTATAAATGATCTGAATAAGGATGGGGAGACAACTTGTTAAATTCAGATATGATACCAAATTGGGATGAGTAACAAACACCCTGGAAAAATAGAGATAAAATTCAGTGGGATCTGAACATACAGGAAAAGTCGGTGTATGTGACCAAGGTGCAATTCAACAAAGGTAAGTTCAGAGTTCTACAAAAATGAGAAGCATACATGCTATATGTGGGATATACTTCTGGATAGCAGTATGTCTGAACAAGCTGTTGGAGTATGGGTGGACTATAAGCTAAATATAAGCAGTCAATGTGATGAAAATGCAAAAAAAAGTCAATGTAGTCTTCAGGTGTTTCAACAGAGGCATAACATGAAAATTGCAAGATGTCATAGTCTTGCTGTACACTTCCAGGCAGCACCTGGAATAGTGTGTGTAGTTCTGGAGGCCTCACTTCAAAAATGTTGTGGATAGAATGGAGTGGGTGCAGAGAAGAGCAACAAGGATTTAAAAGACTGTCACTTAGAGGAGGACAGGGAGGAATTCCTGTTGGCAGAACTTGCAATAATAGGTACAAATTACAGGTGGAAAGGCACTAGCTGGATTTTAAGAAAAAAGCTAAGTAAGGCTCATTCCGCACATGCAGAATAATACACTTTCAAACTGCTTTCAGTGCACTTTGAAGCTGTGTGGAATGGCAAAATCCACTTGCAAACAGTTGTGAAAGTGGTTTGAAAATGCATTATTTTGTGTGTGCAGAAGGGGCCTAAGAGTAGTTCAGCAAAGGAATCAGCTGGCTAAAGAGGTGGTGAATGCTTCTTTACAGCCAATCTTCAAGCAACATCTGGATGAACAATTGTCAGGGATGGTTTAGACCAGGGGTAGGGAACCTGCAGCTCTCCAGATGTTCAGGAACTACAATTCCCATCAGCCTCTGTCAGCATGGCCAATTGGCCATGCTGGCAGGGGCTGATGGGAATTGTAGTTCCTGAACATCTGGAGAGCCGCAGGTTCCCTACCCCTGGTTTAGACTGATCCTGCCTTGAGCAAGGATTGGACAAGTTGGCCTATATGGCTCCTTCCAGCTCTATGATTCTAAGTACCAGAAGTCTTTGTCAGAATATCATATTGTTCAGTTGCAGCATTCCACAACCAAAAGGAGCTCAAGGACCAGCTGAAGTAAGCAATATTGGGCTAAGTCAACCAGTTGTCTGATTTAATATGAGGCAGTTTGTGGGTATATGAAAGCGTAAGCTCTTCAGTCATGAAAGAGTTAAGATACTGTTTATGAATAAGCAGAAAACCAGATTAGCATGTAGCCTATGGAGTATCATGTAGTATAGTTTTTGTTCCCTGGAAATTAGGAGTTACCTACATTAATGAGGTGATCTCCTGAGCGTCATTGGTTAATCAATATATTGCTTTAGAGAATGTGTAAAAAGTCACCTAGGCATCCTCAGAGGAACTTGTAAAAATAACTTCCTTCCTTGGTTCTTTGTCAGTCATACTTTTCACAATGTGGAAGCAAGATGTAGATCAGCTTGGAAACAATGCTTTATTGTTTTCTTTTCATGTACCCTTCCTATCTATTTTTCTTAGTGAACTTCATTATAAGCTAACCAGGAACATCTGTGATTATTTACTCTACCAAACTATTTTTACTCCAACACAGATTCATATGTGCAAACATAATGAAACAAAACAAAACAAAACAAAAAGTATCTGGAGAGCAATGGGAATGAATTTAAAAGAAGTGGAAATACTTTGAAATCTATCATTTCAGAAGTTGTTTTCCATACCCCTGAGGTAGATTTCCTATATGTCCTTCTACTACTGGGATCTCCAAGATGAACTAATGTGATCCTGTGGACAATATGGAGCTTTTATAGTCACAGGAAACACATTATGGGAGCTTTTTCACATGTCAGTATCCTTATATCTGGAGCAACCTTATATTATTTTATTAGCTGTTTCCTTGGCACACACTCTCTCTCTTATACACACAAAAACCTTAATTTGATGAATACTAATGTTTAGTATTCAACTTGTCTGCTAAATTTCATTTACTGAATGCCTCCATGCCCTTTTAATTGCATATGTAAATAAGTAATGAAGAGCTTCATTTCGGAACTTGCATGATTTATGCATAGTACTGCATATATTACTGTTACTAAACGCAAACAGTTCAGAAAAAAACCCATATATCCCCACATTAACCCTACAGTATCTGCCACAGATGTTCTATCACTCACCAGCTTGATTCATGATCAGTCTGCAACTTGCAAACAGCACAGTCAAAGTGCACCCAAGAGTTCACCTGGCCCCTACCGCACATGCAGAATAATGCACTTTCAATCCACTTTCACAATAGTTTGCAAAATGCACTGAAAGTGGATTGAAAGTGCATTATTCTGCATGTGTGGAAGGGGCTTCTATATGGAAACAATTCTCATTCATCACATTGTGCAAACAAATTAAATTACAAATTACTTTCCCACAGATTTTTTCCTCATTGTTGCTGGCTTTCCATTCAGAGTACAAATATTTCACAGCTAATGGCATGTAGTTAGACAAAAGGTGTCCTCGTAGTTCCGTGATGGCTGACTGAGGCTGATTCCGCATGGGCCAAAAACAGTGGTGTGAAAATGGTGTGGAAATGGTATAAAAGGGTTTAAAACGGTATAAAAGGGTTTATATCATTTTCACACTGTTTTCACACTGCTGTTTTTGGTCCATGCGGAATCAGCCTGATTGACTCAGTGATCATTAATGACAAAAAATTGTGAATTGTCCTAATTGGAATGATTTATTTAGTGTTTGCATTTAGTGTTTTTGTACTGTTTCATGAGACTTGTATTCTTCTGGATATTTGACCCATTATGCCTGCATACTGTTAATGAAAATGGTACACTCTAATTATGCAAATGCATCTATACTTAAAATCTGGTCACTTTCATGACCCTGGGATGAGGGGTACTTGCCTAAAGTGATTCTATCCATTGACTGTGTAGGTGCAAAACTGATCACAAGCTATAAGCTATAGAAAGTTTGAAATGTGGTTTATTTACTAGCTGTTGTGGATTTTCTGGGCTTTTTGACCATGGTCTTGTAGATTTGTTCTTAACATTTCATCCACATTTATGGCTGGCATCTTTAGAGACATGTCACAGTAAGACTCTCTACCTCAAGAATTCTGTGATGATCTGACATGACCTTTTTGGCCAGTGGCATTTTGAACATCTGTGCTATGCTTGTAGTGTGCCTCCAGCAGCCTTGCATATTCTTCCAGGCACTTTATTCTTATTCCAAGCTGGACAAAGAATGGAGACCATTTAGCCTTCTGTGTTTCAGGGTTCTCCTTCAAAGTACTGGCTTCAGATACATGTTTACAACTTCTATAAGAAAGTAGAGACTCATTGTAAGCATCCAGACCCCTCAATTAAGGTGGAGACTGCTTACCTAGGGCAGTGGTGGCGAACCTTTGGCACTCCAGATGTTATGGACTACAATTCCCATCAGCCCCTACAATTGGCCATGCTGGCAGGGGCTGATGGGAATTGTAGTCCATAACATCTGGAGTGCCAAAGGTTCGCCACCACAGACCTAGGGTAATATCATGAGATATGAAACCTCTGGAGCTCTGAGCACTGCATGTTATCCTCTTCCATTATCAAAGATGAGGTACACCAGATGTCATCACTAGGAATTTGCTAGGTGAACATTTTGAACAAGTCTTTAAACATCTGAATCTAAAACTGAAAACTGGGGGAAGTTAAGAAATATTTTTATGACTCAGTAGCAGAACATCTGCTTCACAATGTAGAAGACCCTAAATCCATTCCCCAACATTTCCAGTTAAGAATCAGATAGTAGATAGTGATGGATTCTACACAGCATAAATATAACATCTTTAGTAGGAAATTATATAAAAAAGATTTGCTTTGACATTCTGTGTTCCCACAGTGTGGGAGAACATGTGTTGTCAGCTGAAATGAATATTTTTTTCCTGCCTGCTGCATGGAGCTCTTCTCAGTTTCACAGTCGTGCCCACCATTTTGTGTGCTGCAGCAGATTCTCCATGAAGATCCCCCACAGAGGTTTTCTCTGCTTGCAGCTCATCCATTTGCTATTTCTGAGAAGCTACAGCAACACATATGCATTTTGCTACAGGCTCACAGACATCCCACTCAAAAAAATAAAAAAAAATGACACATGTGTGGGATCTCTAGGCAAAACAAACCTTATTCGTGTACTTTTTACAGTGAAATAGCAAACAGATGAGCTGCAAGCAGAGGAAACCTCCATGGTGAGTTTTCACGGAGAATCTGCTGCAGCACACAAAAGGGCAGGCATAAGCAGAGGAAATGAAAGTAAGAGGTTTGGGAAGGAAAAATAATGCATTTTCTGCCTGCCAGCATTTGCTTACCAGGCAGGAATATTCTTCAACCCAGGTTTGGGGGAAATGATTGCTAGCTTAGCGATTTGTGAAAAACTTGTGTTGAGATAAATATGATGGGAAGAACTTGTTTTGGGAGAGAGAGCTGTGCATAGTTCTTCCCCCAAATGCTAGTTGTAATGTCCTGATAAATTATATTTGTCTGTACAGAATCCATCTGTGTGAAAGACCTCCACATGGAGCTGCCAGTCTGAGTAAATAATACAGACCTTGATTAACCAATGATTCCATATAAGGCAACTTCATATGAGCTTGAAAGCAATACTGCTGTTAAGTGGAAGCAGTCATTTAAATGAACGACATTAATATAGGGATGTGGAATGACATAGTATAGCCCAATCTCACCAGAGTGTTGATGTTAAGCACAGTTGGTGCTTAAATGGAAGATTACCAAGAACAGGTCTGTAGAGGAAGGCAATGGCAAGTCACCTCTGCTTCTCACTTGTCCTGGAAATCTCTTGCTGGGATTGCTATGAGTTGGTTGTGACTTGACATATGTACATATAATCAAACATACATGTTTCTATATCTAGAATAACATGACAGGCCTCCAGTTCATTTTAAATATACTTGTATTTTGTTGTTGTTGTTGTTGTTGTTGAAGCCTGGAGCTTAAATTTGCCAACCTCCATTTCTGAGGGCCTTACTTGTCATAATCTTGATATCATATACTGCCCAGACTCATGGAGCAGAGCAAGAGGATGGACACCAATCTTAATTCAAGACCTTTGATATCAAGGTTTGTCTGAAACATGACATCAGTCTTAATTCCCTTCCTGAAGTAAGTATGTGTTGTTCCAGACAATGCCTTTCCTGAGGGCTCAGTCTCTCAGATCTGGTTTACAATAGGCCAGCCTTGAGATTGTGTGTCTGACTCCAACCTCACAAAGAACTTGCAAATGCAAATGTAACCCCCATGCTCAGAATGGGTTGACCCAGAAAGGGGTGGAGACCCAAAGCAGGAGAAGGCTGCAGACCTCATGTAGTTGGAGGAGACAAGGCTACCAGACTTGGACCTTGGTTGTATAAGCCCTTAACACCTTGTTAAGGTAACTGCAATATTGTTGGGAACTACTGGGAAGGTAGTTGTTTATTTTTTTGCTATGTTGTAAATGTTGGAGTTTATTGTTTCAGGGCTTCTTTTTATGTTTGTAATGGGTGAGAGTTCTCCTAGAAACCTTCATCATGTTGAATCCTGTTCATCAAGCCCTTGGAGTCTTCAGGAGCCAACCCACTTGCAAAGAAGAATTGGACTTGGCAGTATCAGTAGACTGTAACTAGAAGGACTCGAAAATGCAACCTGAACAGGACCTTAAAGTGTGATGTTAAATGTTGATGTTATATGTTATATGTTAAGAAAGTAAACCATTTTGTTTTTAAAATTTGTTGTTGCAAACTCATTCCAAGTTTCCCCCACAGAACCCACAGATAGAGATTACACAAACACACTGATTTCATCAGCAAACCATCAAATTGCCCTGCCCATTTTTCTCCCAATCATTAACTTTATCTCAAACCTCATGCAATCAAACTTCCAGGGTATCTTTATTTTAACAACCTGAGTTCATTCAGACTTGGAATGTTTTAGTAGCATCAGCACCTCCTAAATCTCATCAAGTCTTGGAAGCTCCCAGGTTTTAATCCAATCAAGTCTTTTCCCACAGCATTGCCCAGTGACTGGGAATGGAACATGGCTTTGTTCCAGGAATATTGCCCCAGAGGGTCAATTTTCCCTATAACTAGACTTCTAGAATCCATGGCAACTCACACTTGAATTTTCCTTTTTGAGCCCATGAGACGTGCTGACCTCTTTCCTCGCTCTTCTTGGACCTCTTCTGTTCTGGAATGGTAAATATCACCCGCCAATACTCTGATCTATTCCACTATCCCTCATCTCTGTATTTTTCTAGGAGCCTTAAAATTATCTCTGTTTTTGCCAGATTTTGAGTGTATTTTATCATTTTTAAATCCCTTCATAAACGTTTAACCCTTTTCCTTTCAATTCTGGTTTTAAGTGGATTTATATAAGTTGGAGGAGATTCTATTGCCCGCCTCTCACACTGCAGCTAATTCCTAGCTAATATTCCTCAAGTAAAAAGGGAATAGACCAGACCAATTTGGGTTAAACAAGTACCACTCTTGGGAAAAAGTGTGAGTGTGGGGGTGTGAAGAACCAGACAAATCAAACTCATAAATTGTGTGCTTGGTGGGTCTGAAATTTAGACCTGCAGTACATACATGGCACTGACATCACAAGGATTTCAATCATTGACAAATTCATTTACTTAAATAGTCACTTAGCCAAATTATGCAGCTTGACTGGCAGACATGGAATCTAAAAGAGAGGGGGGAAACTACTAAAGTATTCAACTAAATCAAAACAGGCAGCTGTTTCTATAAGATACCCAGTTAAATTGTCAGTGTTTTGCAGCTGAACAAACACAGTATGAGAGAGAAACCCTAAACTAGTGCAATCAGCAACAAAAATGGTGATTTGAATAATATAATTCAATCATTAAAACCTACTAAAGAAGTTATGCAACTGTTTGCAGAAAATATGCAGTTACAGAGGTAGAAAATAATGCTACATTGCTGGTGGGAGAGCAAAATCTCTTAAACTGCTACCTTTTAAACAAAGATAATAACTCCTATAAATACACCACTCTAAATATATTTACACCTCACGCTGTGTAACTTGTGTGTGCTGCATCTGTGCTCTGGGAACTGTTGGCTGGTGTTACAAATGCAGATGCTGAACTGTGGTTAGCTTTCCTGGTGGTTATACCCAGAGGTCTGTCAGCAGTTAGGGCGATGAAAAATCTCAAGAAGGGGCAGGCAATAAACAATTGTCGAGATGCTGGTTGTGTGAATTGGATCTCAGTTTCTTTGGCACCCAAGAGGCAAAAGAAAGGGAAAGTAATGGATGGATTTTTTTTTGCCTTGCCTTGCCTGGAAAACAATAATCTTTGTTGTGGGTTAACAACCAGATTGTCATCTGACACTTTAAATTCAATTGTGTGGGCCAACCAATTGAAAATTTTCACTACTTGATTACGCCTTGCTGTCTTTCCCTCCCTGCCCCCATCAAATTATAGCTGCTGTATGGCTACATTTGGTGGGATTTTCAAGGCAAGAGATGTTCAGAAGTGATTTGCCATTGCCTACCTCTACAACCATGATATTCCTTGGAGGTCTCCCATTCAAAAACTTCCCAGGGTTGAGGTTGAGAGTGTGTGACTGGCCCAAGGTCATCCAGCAAATCCCCATGGCAATGTGGGAATTCGAACCCAGGTTTCCCAGATCCTAATCTGACACCTTAATGACTATACCATGCTGGCTCTCTCACTGATGTCTATTGACCCTGTTGCCCTGAGCCCTTTAAGGATGAAAGGGGTGGGGTAGAAATTTAATAAATAAATAAAATTATTTCCAGTTCAATCTGAAGTATAACCTTTTTCTCCTAAGTTGATAGAAATCAATGGATTGGATTTAACAATGTGGAAGCAGAACCATAAAGAAACTAATGATGTGTGGGGGCGGGTGGAGGGTTAGAGTTAGGGTCGGGTGGGAGGTGGGGCATGGGTGGGGATGGCACACCACAGGGGGCATACCACATGGGGGTCGAACTGGTGGTTGATACATTAGAATCCTACCACTGCCCACAAGGCCATATTTAGCCTTTCTATTTGGGAAAAGCACATATTCCAAGTGAGGAGGTGACCCATTTGGATTGAGGCCAAAAAGTGAAACAATGAGGCAACACTGTATCATGCCTGACTACATCTTTTGCTGTGATCTCCCCTCCTCCCAACTACTGCCACTGGTGGGGCTATAAGAGTGTTACCTGAAATGGTGGGAGTATCTCTCTTTTAAAGTGGGGAATAAGCAAGAGCAAACTATTGACTTCTCAAAAGGCCAAGCAAGCTCGAGATCTTGGTGGCCTATGTTTACAAAATCAGGTTTTGCAAGAAATTCCACAGGACAGCAAGTAAAGTTTAATGATTTTATTAAGGACAATGAGGGAACACAAGCACACAATAATCAAAACAGCAGAACACACACACATTTCTAGGATATAAGCAGAGTTGAGAGGAAAGGTTGGAATAGATGATGGGAATTTAGGGAGTAAGGATTATAGTGACCTGATCTTGAAGCAGAATAGATCTGAGCACCCTGCACTTAGCTCTGGCAGAAGAACAATATGTTGTGTAACAATATCCCACTTATTCCTGTCTCTTTACTCCCCAGCTCACTCTGTCCCCTCCCTGTCCTTTCTTTCTAATGAATTTCTTTTCTCTATCCTGACCCTCCCTCACCTGACCAACCATAATGAGAGATTAGATATATTTCATCCTGAGCATACCAACCCTAGCACCCTTTCCCTGTTGTTAGTCAGATCCCTTGAGGTGATGTTTACCTTGTTATGGAAAGTCAACATTTTCTGAAGTAAAATGTAGTTCCATGAAGCTTGTATATGAAAGAAGTATGTGATTTACCCATCCAAATCTGTGTTCATTATCTTGGTCTGTCACCTGCTGATGTCCACACTCCAGAAGAGAGTGTATCAAACAGTGGAGATGGTAGGGCATGTCCTATTTCCTTGTAGCAGAAATAGTTGAGAAAATGAAGTTGCAACTCTCTTGTGTTCCTTTAAAACTTTCTGAAGCCTAGGTAAATTATGTTTTCCTTGCTCCAGCATTCTTCCCAGATTTCCTCTGCAGCAAAATCCCATGTCCTGCAACACATAGGAGGGTAGCAGAACATGACTGCTTGTGCTGACATCTAAGGAGGAATGGGAGGGAGGGAAAGGAAAGGGGAAGGGGGAGGAAAGGACAGTATACTGTAGGCAAGCTGAGAGTAAAATTAGAGAGTAAGATGGAGATTTGCTTGTGGCTTTCCAATATCATCAATCTACAAATAGCCACAAGGACCCTGATTAGGATTTGAGCAACAGGAGTTAGGCCCCTGTGCTATAAAAACAGGGAAATAGTTCCTGTGTCATCAGAGTAGCTGTGACTATGATGAAATGAACAAAAATCACAAACATTTGATTGCTCTCTTTTAGAAGTAACTGTACTTGGAATGACTTTAATGGAAATCTCCATCCAAATATACCACCTGATATAACAGTTGTGCTGTTTTGTCTCCCATAAAAATGGAATGTCTTGAAAATTCAAACTCCACTTTCTCTGTTAACAGGCTAAAAGTCATTTGAGTCAGGCTAAAAGCAAGTTCTGCTCCTAAATCCCAATTAGCATTTTGCACGTCAGCTTTGCGGGTGTATTTGCGTATGTTCTAGTTCAGCTAGGGACAGCTCTCAATGACCTTATCCTTGGAAACAAAAAAGGATAATTCACCCAAATGTAATTTGCACCCAGAAGATTTGTATTTGTATAATTGCATGCACTATGTTTTATTCATACAAATATTTTCTCCAAGACTCAGAGCATATACGTAAAATTTAGAAACACCGCCTAAGTGGTCATACTTGCAAATTTGTCCCCAAAGGACTGCAAAGGCAACAAAAATGTAGTATGTAACTTTCTTTGAAAAAATATATAGAAAGTATGATTTTAGAAATAGAAGAAATTTAGCAAGGCAAAGGTAACATTTATTCAAAACAAATAACTTTGGGCTGGTTATGCGGCATGTATATGAACCAGGATATAGTACTAAGATGTTCAGTAAGGAAGGAAGTAAGGTATTGCAATTAGTATTTAAAATATCCACTTTATTTGGCTTCAATGATATTTATAGTGTAGCAGTTTAACTGTAATGATATTAGCATATATAAATAGTTTTTTAAAAAAGAACCTGAAGAGTTTTCTAAAATACAGCAGAGATTTGATTGATTGCAAGTTGAAACTTAAATCACATTGGTAGGGTTGGCAATCCCCTAGCAGGGGCAAAAGATCTTCTGCCTCCATCTCTCAAGGTTTTTTTTTAATGGCCATCTGACCAATGGCATGACATCACTTCATGGGGAAACCCAGAGGCGACTTTGTGCCTCTCTAGGAATCATCGTTTTCAATGTTTTCACTATGTTTTTACTAATGTGCATGTACATTAATAGCATAGTGCAGAAAAGTAGTCATGAATTATACGTAGTGACGTTCCGAGAATTTTTTTTGCCTGATGTATTGCCATTTTATATGTGAAGATGTTGGCATCCTTAAAACATTATGCCCTATTTTCATCAAAAGAGCAAGAAGGGGATTGCTGAAACTGGATTTCTATGAATATATTGAGTTACCAATGATCAGGCTTCCCATTTGCCCACCCACAGATGGCAAACCCCTACCCTCAGCCCTAATGCCATACACTTGAGCACAGGGAAGCTCACGTGGGGATATCCAGGGACAAATGACCCAGACCCCTCCTCTTCCCGATTGCACCCCGTCCTCCTCCTCCTCCTTGCCTGCTTTCGCTGGCTCTCTCTCTGTTTCTTTCTCAATGTAAAAAAGCCATCCTCAGCTAGGTAGCAAACCTATCAGCAAACCTTTCCATTCTACCCAGTTTCATTGTACACAGTTTCCCAGCATCCTCAGGGCATCTGAAAACCACTATTTTGTAATTTGCCCTCATCCCTTTCTGCCCTTCCAAAAGGATAGTTCCTCTGAACTGTCCCCCAGCATCCTCAGAACCTGCATACAAATAAACCTCATTCACGGTCATTCACTTGATTTTGCCTCATGAGGGAGAAAAGGCTGGGATAGAGCCAGGAGAGTGGAGAAGAGATCAAATATGCCCTTCTGAAAATTGCATTGGTAAATTTTAAAAGAAAAGAAAAGATGATCTTTTAGAGAGGCTTCTGCAGAAGGGGGCTAATTAGAGCAAAAGACATATTACCTGTTATCTTCCAGCATAAGCACAGTATGATATCTGTTAATTGTATTTGCATGAGATTTTTTAATGCATTGAATATGAAAATAATCCCTTTCTAGGTAATGGTTTAGCACTATAAAACTGCATTATGCAAACAGCACACAGGCAGCATGAATTTTGGAGATTCAGAATCTGAAGAGTTCAATAATTTCATCAATGCTAGAATGAATCGAGCCATGAAACAATTGAACCTGCAAAGTTTTAATTAGTATTTCTTTATATTATGCATAAGCCATATAGTTTAAAAAAATCTGCATATACATGTATGTGATGTAAGTGTTGCATACTTTATTCCACTTGGAAAACATCAATCTTTAAGCCTTCCAGTCTTCCCCCTTGCTATTTTAGTTGCCTGTGGCTATTTGTTTTTTGTATAGCTTTTGTCATATAATTTTACAATACTGTGTCTCTCAAAGTAAATGCATAATGTGGTTTTTCGTCATAGATAGTGGAATGAATTTCAGATACATAATAGTTAGCTAAGGAGTACAAGTCATATATTGCTCCAACCTCCAGGTGATGGCTGGAGATCTCCTGGAATTACAAATGATTTCCAGGTACAGATATCAGTTCACCAGGAGAAAATGGCAACTTTGTATGATAGATTCTGTATTGCACTCCACTGAAGTCTGTCCTCTCTCTGAACCCCCCTTCCTTGTGTTTCACCTTGAAAATCTCCAGGTACCTCCCAGTCTGGAGCAGGCAATCCTAGTACTGCACAATGTAGGATGTTTTAATAATAGCTATATTTTCAATGTTTTAATTATGTCACCACTGCTTGTTTGTGATTAATAAATTGTAAACAAAGGAGTCTAGAAGAGAGAGCAGGAGACATGAACACATAGCTGTCCATAATTTCTCTACATCTGGGATTGTAGAGAGTGATGTGTCCCCACAGTAAACTCCCTGAGGTTCAATTTGTAATTCGATCATCAGTTACCATGAGCAGCCTCTGAGGACATTTTAAAATAATTGTATTTTATAATGAATTCTAAACTGGCTTTTTTCTATGTGTGCACATGCATTCTTGAATTGCCAGTTAAGAACAGTAGTAAAGGTATGGGGGAAGATAGTGTGGATCCCTCTTGGAAGAGAAAATGACAGTGACTCTATTTTCTGGTAATTTACAAAATATTTCAGCTGACTTTTTATTTTAAATAATAAGTTAGTGAAAAACATAAGAAAGCCCTGCAGGATTAGACTAGTAGTCCATCTAGTCTAGCATCTTGTCATACACAGTGGCCAGCTAGTTACTCTGTAGGATCAACAAAAAGGCAGAAAGGCCAAAGTCTGATGTTTCCTCTTGGCACTGTTAATCAGAGATTTACTGCCTCTGAATGTGGAAGTTCTGCACAGTCTTAGCACTCAAGACAGATTTTTCAAGAGCAAGTAAAGAAAGTAGATTCTGAGTTTGTGCCCACAGCACTTTCTAGCCTTGGCTACCCAGGCTGATGAATGCCCACCATATAAATTCAAAAGAATACATAAGCTCTCTCTCCCTCCCTCCCTCTCTGGGAAGAACCTTTGGGTCATCCAGGGGTTACTTTGGGCTGCACTCTTAGCAATTAGAGGATGAATCTGTAGTGCTTGGAGTTCTTGTAGATACAAGTGTGAAATAGGCATTCAGAGGAAGAGATTGAATTTCAGGCTTGCTTGTACTGTGCCTTAGTTGGACAGATTTGATATTAATCCAAATTGGCTATTATTTCTGGGAATTCTGGGAATTAGTGGAGGGTAAATAAACGGATTTAACTAAGTGACTGAGCCCTCTTTTTCAAATTGCAATGCATTTATAAAAAGGCTGTAAATAATGTCATTATGTAAAGTAAGAATGAGCAAGAGGGACAATTATGAACTTTCCCCACAAATGCTGTGACAAAGCAATGTACCTGTTTCTATTTCTCTTAATCGTTAGGTTAATGGGAGATGCTTGAAGGTTGAACAATAGATCCTTCTGTCTCCCAGAATTAGGCAGAAAAGGGAAAGAATTGTCAGAATTGGGCTGCTGGATATAACACCATAAAATGTTTTCACAGCAGTAATAAAACATTTTGAAAACATTTTAAGTCATATGATACTTAACACACTTTTAAGTGTTATTACACTTGTTAAACATTTTGAAAGCATTTTGAAAATGTCAAAAAATATTTCTACTGTTTCCATTGCTGTGTTCAGATTTGTGAGTTGGGACATGTTCTATAATGTGATGGTGACTTTGAGATGATCTGATGCAAAAAAATTGTTCTTTAGCTGTAGTGGGGAGGGTGGCCTTTGGTCATGGTGGAGGAGGGTGGCTGCCCATACCGGAGGGAGGGGCGAAAAACTCAGATTTTGCCCCTGGCTCCATTTTTCCTAGCTATGCCTCTGCAAAAGCCAAATGGTGTCATGGCTGCAGTAAACAGCAGACAGTGTGGGGGGGGAAATGACTGGATCCAATTTTCACAAAATGGAAAGCTGTGGTTTGCCAGTAAACAGTACAGGAGTCAGAGAAATGTAGTATAGTTATTATATACTCTAGACCAAAGAGTGGTGCACCCTTTCTACCTGGATGGTCATCCTCTTTCACCAAGTTCACAGCTATGGGAGGCTGGCTAACTGGGTGTCTCCTGCCTCCCTCACCACTCCATGTGCATCCCACCCGAAGCTGTGTGCTCTGTGTAAGAAGATGACGATCCAAGATAGGAGTGTACAGTTTTTCAGCCAAGGATATACGATAGTTGTAGTACAGGAGAGGTATGGAGGGGAAGCAGAGAATGGAACATGGAAGTCTGAAGCTTATTCATGAAGGATCGTGCTATGGTTATATACTATGCCCAAACTAAAGGTTTTTCCTCATGGCCTTTTCTCCTTGGTTCTGGCCCTATACTGTTTCAGTTTATTGTATTTTGAAGCCTAAAAGGATCCCTAAAATTCTACTTTACATATGCATGTACACCATCCTTTGAGTACCCAACATCTAAAACCTGTGTGAACTGACATCTCTGAATCATGAATTGAGGTGTCAGTGGGTGGTATCAAAGCTCTGTCTGCATTATTCAGTTTATGACTTTTTCAAAAGCTTATGGCTATTTTTTTTTAGTTTAAAGGTAGGCTTATTTTTTATTTGGTACATCCTGCTTTTTTATCCCACCACTGATTTAAAAACCTTCAGAAACTCTGCCTTCAGGCAGTATTTCCCTAAATCTATGCAAGATGCTTACCAACAGCCTTATGAAAGTATAAAGAAACAATAATAAAAAGAGTAATAAAATTCTGGCCATCCAGTTCAT
This sequence comes from Sphaerodactylus townsendi, assembly GCF_021028975.2. Lineage (NCBI taxonomy): Eukaryota > Metazoa > Chordata > Lepidosauria > Squamata > Sphaerodactylidae > Sphaerodactylus > Sphaerodactylus townsendi. The sequence continues at coordinate 119,656,204 of NC_059428.1, forward strand.
ACTGGAGTGCAAATGCATCAGACCATGAGAATACATAACATCCGTGAGTTCGAAATTATTATGTCTGCATAAGTATGGCTGCCTTGTTTGATGAGAATTTGAAGCCTACATAGTATTCTGTATGCAAATTCATTATGCACAGTTGTTAAAAGGTATTTATTCTGTGAATGTTGTTACAAATTGCTCTCTGTTTTCATGATTTGCCTTCCTTTCATAATATCATGGATAACAACTCCCAGCCAATTTCATTTTCAGCATGGTTCATTATGGGGGAATACTTAATCCCCCCTAGGTTCGACAAGATTTGGTCATTTGAAGGTAATTACAAAACTACTTGCTGCCATGTGAATTGTAGCCTAATTAAGCTAGCCTTGAGGCTGCTGAACTGATGGTGCTGGATAAGCAACATTTTTGAAATTCCCCCAATGCAACTGTGTTCTTAGAGTTTTGCTGAGATTGTACATTTTCTGCCAACTGACTTAGCAGTTACATATGAGTTAATTTGGGGGTGGGGGGTCAGGTTGCATAAGAGGAAATATTTCCTTTTCCAAGTCTCCTACTTGAGCAAAATTAGCCAAAGAGCCAGGTTTTGTTATATGAATATGATTTTTTTTGCTGTTGTTCTTTAATTATGATGCATATAATGCCAGTGGTCTATTTCAGACATTTTTTGATTGCTAAAACATCTGTATGTTGGAGGAGTATGTGCATGGCTCCATTCCCCACATTTTCCTTAAAGTAACATATAATGTCTCCATCTTGGATACACACCTTAACATAGTTAGGGGGTTTGGGTGTGTTAGCAAAGTTGTGGGCAGTACCGCAAGGACTGTATACTCAAGGGCTAAACTCTTAACAAAGTCACTCAAGGTGGCATGGTCTCAGATGAGACACTGAATAAAATGCACCTACACCATTCAGGGATCAGTGGCCGCATCAGCAGAAAATAATGAATAGTTCTAATGCTGATGGAGTGGAGGAATCCTTGAATGGTAGATATGGCATAGCAGCAGTAGCAGAAGGTGACATTGGCAGAGGTTCAGTTGTAGACAGCTGTAGTGACACTTCAGCTAACCCTGCTTACTGGCACCCAGAAGAAGACAATAGCAATTATTTCTTACCTGGAAAACAATTAAAAATATATGCTTCTGGAAGATGGATGCAACTGGATTAAAAACCAAAGAACATGAACAGCACAATTCTTGGAGTGGGGGGGGGATCTACCTATGGGAGTGGTGTGCGGCCAGGCCAGTGTATTTGCCTTCCCTGGGGCACTTACCATGGTGGAGGGGGGAAGCCACTGACACCTTCCCCAGTGGTGGGACATGGCACAGGACACTGCAATAGCATCCCTGCACCTTCACTGCCAGCACAGTGTGGGCAGTCCAGGGGCATGGCTGGGGGGAAAGCCAATTTTAGTCAGCTGCCTACTGGCTGTTCTCTGCCTTATGCTGGAGGCAGTTGGTTTAGATTTAAGATGCCCAAAAAGGTGGCATGAGTCTTTACAGTCCCATAGAGGCTGTCTTTTTTCCATTTGCAAGCCTCCCCACACCATCAGGAAGCCTCTACGGGAGCGAAGCAGCTGTGGTGCCTCAGCCGGCTGCCTGACTGTTTGGATGGGATTGTCTATTATTGATGTGAATGGATTCAGAAAGAAACTCTAAAGCTTTTCAATGCATGCAGTAGGAACATGGGAAATGAGAAGTATGAATCAAGGTATGCTGGAAATTATGAAATGACAAATTGAACATTTAAGCATTGCAGTCCTGGAAGTAAGTGAGCTAAGGTAGACTGGACTGGGACATTTTTAGTCAGAAGACTGTGAAGTGTTTTAATCTGGAAATGACGGACACAGATTAAAAGGGAATTGCTTTAATAGTGAAGTGAAATATAGCCCAAATAGTCAGGAAAAATAATTCGAAGTCAGACTTCATGGGAAGCCATAGCATAACCATCATTCAAGTTTATGGCTCAACTACAAATGACGAGGAAGAAGAATTTGAAAGCTTTTATACAAGTGTCCAGGAACAAATTGATTGCACACCTAAACAAGAAGAGCAGATAATCATAGGTGACTGAAATACACTGTAGGAAACAAAGCAGAATCAAAGGCTGTTGGAAAAACTGAGCTAGCAGCATGAAATGAAGCAAGAAAGTGATTCATAGAATTATATGAAGACAGCAAGCTGTTTATTGTGAACACATTTCAGACAACCAAACAGATCATTGTATAGGTGGGCATCACCAGATAGGCAGTATGCAAAGCAAACACATGACATTATTGTAAGCAGAAGATGGAGAAGCTATATAAAAAAAGACCAGGAGCAGATTTGGGTACAGATAATAAGTTGTTAATATCTAAAGTTAGAATAATGATGAAGAAAAACACCCAAACATTCATTGTGCCAAAAGAGATATTCCTGTAAGGCAGGGATTGATTTGCCCCAGTTCAAGTTGAACAAAACATGAGGGCAGATTGGCTGCAAAGAAAAGGCTGTCATCCAATGGGCAGGCTAGAAGGAGACACTTTTTATTGCTCTTTCACCCTCATGAAATACCTTTTGTCTGCTGTTGCTGACTCACTTTCCACTGAATATCACAGAATTCGCTGGTCACTATTGTGGCCAAGAGGGAATTATATGGCTTCTTTTCTGACTGGATTTTAAGGGAGGCTTTTTTTTAACCTGCTTTGTGATATTCAGGCTTGGTGCTTATTGATAACTTTTGTATTCCTGCTCATATACTGTTTAGGCCATAACTAGTTTGGCAGGGATAGGGCAGGTTTCTTATCAGGTAGGGAGCAGCAGTGAGCTTTCTGAGTCATGTGGAATGATGGAGGGTGTCTTCAGAACAGACTATCAATTGTTTGATGGCAAAATGTGGCATATAAAGGAGTGCCTTTGGTGATCAGCAACATCTTTTTGAACTTGGTAGTTCAGAGGTCTGCAACCTGTGGCTCTCCAGATGAACATCTGGAGAGCCACAGGTTGCAGACCCCTGTGGTAGTGGATTCATACAGCATCAAGGAAAGCAATGACAAAAAAGGTCAGCAGTACCAGCAGGTCATGTTTCAAGCCAGGGTGGATTTGCAAAAAGTAAAGGCAGCCATAGCTAGGCTGCCTAGTGAAGCCCACTGAATCTCCAAAGTTTATCCTGCCTGTGTGTTGTTTGCATAATGTAGTTTTATAGTGCTAAACAATTACCTATAAAGGGATTATTTTCATATTCAATGCTTTAAAAAATCTCATGCAAATACAATTAACAGATATCATACTGTGCTTATGCTGGAAGATAACAGGTAATATGTCTTTTGCTCTAATTAGCCCCTTTTTGCAGAAGCCTCTCTAAAAGATCATCTTTTCTTTTCTTTTAAAACTTACCAATGCAATTTTCAGAAGGGCATGTTTTGTCTCTTCTACATTCTCCCGGCTCTATCTTAGCCTTTTCTCTCCCCTCCACTCCCTCATGAGGCAAAATCAAAACTGAAAGTGAATGAGAGTGAACGAGAAGAAGGCTCATTTGTATGCAGGCTCTGAGGATGCTGGATGACTGTTTGGGGGAAATATCTTTTTGAGGGGCAGAAAGGGATGAGGGCAAATTACAAAATAGTGATTTTAAGATGCCCTGAGGATACTGGGAAACTGTGTACAATGAAATTGAGACTCACCATAATTTGAAAGATTTTCAGATTGTGGAGACATGAATACCTAGCTGAGTGAGTTTTTTATATAGAGAGAGAAACAGAGAGCTCTAGAGAGACAGAGAGTGAGAGCATGCCAGGCAGGGAAAGGGGAAGGAAGGATGAGGACAATTGGGCAGAAGAGGGGGCGGGGTACAATTGCGTGATTTTGCGCCCCCCATTGTGACTCCCATGGCGAGCACCCAGGTCATTTGTCCCCGAATGTCCCCGTGGGAGCTCCGCCACTGGGCTTTTGTTCATGCAGGTCCCACTATCTCCAGCACAGTCTTTTAGGTGGTCAAAGTAAACCAGATCTACTCTTTGTCACCAGCAGAAAAGTTGATTGATTCCTACCCACAAACTTAAAGAATAATAATTATAACTATGGTTGGTTTGTGAATCCAGGTTTCAACTAATATATTATCATTCAAATCATAATATGCCTTAATAAATGTTGATCACTTTTGTTCTGGTCAGACTGTACATGTGCGATGTAGATGAGGGCAACACCAGAGAAGAAGCCAGGATTAAGTCTGAATATCTATGTTCATAAGAGACCATAGTTCAAGTGAACCAATTTCAAAGTATGATTTCAGATTCTAGTTTGATCGATCCTAATTAAACATACTTAGTTGCTTGCATCCAGACAATCACATTTACCTCAATGTAATTAAACCATGGTTTTGTGTAATAATTAAGCTGATCCTTTCCTTAGAAATACTGTCCCCAAATAAGTTATGGTTTGCACAAAACATACTTTGCTCACTTCACATATGACTTTGGGGGATGCAGTCAAGTCAACTGACTGATGGCAACCCTGTAGGGTTTCCAAGGAAAAAGACATTCAGAGGTGGCTTGCCACTGCCTGCTTCCTCATCATGACCCCAGCCTTACTTGGAGGTTGCCCATCCAAATACTAACCAGGGCTGACTGTACTGAGCTTCTGAAATCTGATGAGGTCAGGCTAGCCTCGGGCTATCTCAAATGGTAATTTACTGACAAACTGAAAGCCTCAGAGTGGAGGGTATGCAGATTTGCAAAGGGAAGAGAGCTCAAGAGCCCAGATGTATTCATATTTCATCTGAATTGGATCACAGAGGGTTGGAGTGTCACTCTAATTTCAGCAAGATAGATTTTTTTAAAAAAGAAATTCCATTCTAATACATAGGAACAAGGCACAGTGTGCAATAAATAAAATGGTACAATCAATCAATATCATTAAAACCAGGAAAGGTTGTAGTAAAATCAGTAGCAATAACATAATTAAAAGCAGCAAAAATTAAGAATTTGAAAGATTTGATGCAGCAGATAAAGTTTCACAGCAGGCATTTTAGCCCCAAAATAATGATTGGCCAATTCTAGCAAAAACAGCCATTTAGGGCAAAAACATGGACCTTTGCTGATGGACCTTTGTTTTTGTTGCCTGTTGTGGTTGTCAAGCATGATAGATCATAAAGAAAATCTGGTGGCCTGTGCTAGACTCTGGGGAGAAAATTATGTCATTATGTCAGTGTGGTATAGTAGTTAGCAGTGGTTGGCTCTAATCTGGAAAACCACTTCTCCACATGAAGCCTGCTTGGTGATCTTAGGTTAGTCACAGTTTTCTCAGAACTCTCTCTGCCTCACCTATCTCACAAGATGTCTTTTGTGGGGAGAGGAAGGGAAGGGGCTTGTAAGCCACTTTGAAACTCCTTACGGTTGAGAAAAGCAGGATATAAATCCAAACTCTTCCCCCACCCCCCCGCTCATTTTCTAGGAACATGAATCTTACTGGGCAATGGAAAACCAGCATGTATCTACATCCACTTGAATCAAATCACTCTTGCATAATCAGGATATGAAAAACAATGTATCAGGGCAGAAAGTCACACTGTGGCCTACATTCAGGTGGTGACAAGCAGTAGTCATACATCTCCTTGTCCTTGCTTTCCTGGAATATTTAGTTAGTAAATATTGTGACATGACATTATTGTTGCATCACAAAATTCCTTTCCAGTGAAGTGTACCCAGGATGAAGGTATCCATAATAAGATGCCATCACCTGCCAGGCTTTGCTTTAGTGAGTATCAATGGGAAGAACTCAGGAGCAGGAAAAGAAGGCTGCCTTTGATACTGACCACACATTGGCCAGTCTCAGCCTATTACCCGAGAGATTTGGGAGATTCCCTTCACAACGTTTTATTTTTAATGCCAGAATTTTTTTATTTCCAACCTCAGTTTTGAATTCAACAAGATACACATAAATGAAATAGACACTGTACTAGCGTGTTTATATCCCACAGTTCTTTACAAGGTGCTGATGTTAGCACTAATCAGATAATTTTAGTTTCCATTGAACTGAAAGAACCAATATTTTGGCATTAAGGGATGAGGTGAAGTTACAGTATACCATGTCGACCGAAACAAGATTGCTTCTCTCCAATTGGCTTAACCTTCCCATCAGTCAAACAGTATAATTCAACAGCCTTAATTTTCATGCTGACTTATTTCATTGTAAAACTTATTAATCAACTTTCTGGAATTAAAGACCCATGAAAATGTTCAAGGGCAATGTTGTTGTTTTTTAAAAGGGGGATAGGTCAGTAGTAGACAACATGATTTGTAAGCTTAAGATCTCAATCTCTGACATTTTCACTTAAAAGATCTCATAAAACTGGACTAGGAAAGATTTCTATGTTAGTACTTCGAGAAGTGTTTCTGGTTGGAGTAGGTAGTATTGGGGTAGGTGACCCAATAACTTAGCCTAGTCTAGCACAGCTTCATATTCCTGTGTTAAAATAGAATGAACAAGAAGAGTCTGAGGAACAAATAGTGAGTTGGGGGCGGGGAAGGCTACTTATTGGTGGTTAGAATAAATGAGAGAGGAACCGTGAGACTTGTCAAGAAGAGGGATTCAGGTCTTAATTTCTCATTCTTTTGGTTTATTTTTGTGTCCTCCCTCCTACTGTGAAGAGGGGATTGGAATGCTGAGGTTAGGCCAGAGTTCTCTTGATTTCTGTCTGCACTTTTCTAATCAGTTCTCGCATGGACTCCGAATGAATTGTGCCATTTTTAATAAAGATCTTTCTATTCATAAGAAGATTCTAGTGGAATGGTCTCAGTTTGTTACACCTACCTTTGCTTCTACCATCCACTCTCCACTGTCACTGATCCAGGCAGAAATGCCCCCCTCCCATCTAGAATATAAATCTGTGTAAATTAAAAAAAAATCAGCAGCACTGCTGATACCCATCAATGAGGTTACCAGCTGAGCCTCCCTGGAAACATGTACTGTAACAACATTTGTGCCATGTGCAAGATAACAGGCATACATTAATTCCCCTAGGGACATAACTACAAACCTTAGTGAACTGAATGGCAGAAAATGTGCTGTGAATTATGGATACCATCCACTGTCAGTCAGAACCCGAAGAAGAATTTGTATTGTTTTACTCTCTTGAGACAAGTCACTACCTATTCAGGTTGCAGAGAATTTTGAAAATGAAGGCACTCTGCTATCCTACACAATCCCAAAACCTTTTTGATATGCATCTGATTTTAAAAGGTATGTAAATTCAATACAAATGCTGAAAACAGAGAAAATGTAGCATTTGGCTCTCTCTTTCCTGACATCTCTCCCTGGCTGTAAAAGTTATTGCTATTGCTATTGTCATTGTTGATAATAAGCAGGCATCTGTGATTGTCCCTGGGCCCAAAGGGTGTGATCCAAGTTATATTAAACTCCCCAGGTTATTCCAACCCTGAAAGCCACCTGTACAGCTGAGCCATGACTGCATAACATTCTTTATTCCATGACATTTGAACACTGCATGTTAGCTGATGACATAAATATGTCATATATACTCAGAAAGCAGTAACAAAAAAACAACCCTTCAAGTTCCCATATAAATAAATTAATATGAGATTAGACACAAACTCATCTATTTATTGTTGGGGTGACATTTTACCCCCTTCTTTTTAAAAACAAGGGCTATCCTGTGGGACCTGAACACAGGCATGCATTTTCTGCTTTTTCCTTCAACATCCTATTTTATTAATCAATGTTCCCAGATTATATATTCATTTTTCACTTTCCTTTGATGTATTTTACACACATTTTACCGCTCTTTTATTTTGATGTGGATCAGATTTCTCTTAGCTCCAGAGACCTAGATGCCACACGCAATGTCAGAATTTATGCAGAAGGAATAGGCTAGAAGATCAGGGTCTCAGGAGCATGGATGAGGCGCAGAGGTCTACAATATTCAGTTCTGTTATAGGGCATCTCAAGAAGGCATTGACATTCACAGATGCTGAGGTGCCAATTCAAATTCAGGATATGAGAAGGCTTTAAGAGTTGTTACTGAATGTGTCACAATCACAGGTACACTAAACTCAAACCCACAGGAAGGGATTCCAAATAATTGCAGAACATCTGGGTGTGGTAATGGTGATGAGAAAATTCCAGGTGGGGAGTTAAACGAGTGGATATGTTTTTAAAGCATAATGTTCATGAAGCATAACAACACAAAACATAAAAACACTGGATATAGTATACAAACACATAAGAGATGGACCAGCATTAATTGCGCCCAGATGTGCAGAGATTCCCACCTAGTAAATAACCACAGGACACGTCTATTAATTGGGCCACATCCCTTTTTATTGAGACAGAAGCTGGGCAAGCAAGAGGAGTGAAACGTTTAGCAGTCAGTCAGCACCCCTGGCTGACCCTGGCACCATCCCCAATCCATATTGGGGAACAACAAGGTACTGGGCCACTTGGGTGCCCGCCTGCTATGGCCCCTTTTCTGCTGGGGTGTTGGGCTCAATTGCAGAGGCCTCCGTGGCATGTGCCATGAGCCCGCCCCACCCCAAACCTCTTGTGGAGGCTCCCAACTGCGGGGAGGTCCGGTGCGCAAGCTTGGCCTTTCCATAAAAATGCACTCCTCTGCCCAAACCGCCACCGAGCTGACCCTTCAGCTCCCGCCACAGCTTCGTAAGCCTCCCAGCCATTCCAAGAGGCCCTGCCATATGGCACTCAGCCAAATGTCTGTACCACATTTGGATAGGTGGACACCGTCCAAACAAAAGAATGCGTCCTCCCAGTTGGTTATATCAGGGTGCGGGATAACGCTACTACCGAGCTCCCAGACCACTCTTGCTGCCACCTTGAATACCTTGTGGCATGCCATGTCCACTTTCCTGGGCTCCCTGGCATCCTTCCACAGGAGCCACAGAAGGAGGAGGGACCAACACAGTTTTACATCTGGTAGCAGTTCCATGATCTCATGGTGGCTGGTCGCTATCCGTAAGGACAGTTCCAGGCCCGTCAACGCTGGGAGATCATTCTCACCTACCTGGATAACGATGCCTTGAGGTGTGCTAAACCTACAGAGTGCCTCACAAACTGCAGGCAATAAGGCCTCCCAGCGCATACCCCGCCAGCCGAGCCAAGCAACTTCCATGCCCCCTTCAAGGTCCAGGTCCATGCCACACTTGGTTGAGGATGCATGTGTGCCAGCCCAGTGGACAATGCTGTGTCCGATGATCCATATCCAGGTCCAACTGCCATGCTGCTCTGTGTAAAACATTAAAACAACAAGTGAGGTCTCATGTACGTCCTGTAAGCCAATGAACGCCAATGACCCACTGCTCAGGTTTCCTCAGGGGAAGACTCTGCACAGGCTGCCGAGGTGGTAGCACCAATCCTAAAGGAATGCAGACCAAACTCCCCTGAAGGGAAATTAAGCTTGCCGATACCTATGCGTAGCACCAAAGCCATTTGAAAGCAGGTCAAGGGGCTACCATCCTGGTACACCAGGAATAACAGGAGGGCGCATGGCCATGTAGGCCAAAAGTACAGCCACTGGGCAGAACACCCCAGGGAGCCCAGGAGGGATAAAAACCTAGTGCTCCTGCGAAGCTGATCCATTTTAGAGGAAGTCAGCCACACATAGATCCCACTGTCCCCCACTGTTACATCAAAGGACCATAATGGCCAGTGGCCCACCCGATGCCCAGAAGGGGTGACCAGTTTCCCAGCCCTAAATGCCCCCCAAAATGCCAATGTAAAAGCTGCCTGAAATAGAGAAGTTTCAAATGCGGAATTACAAAATGGGTGCCCTATCCACAAGGAACTTCAGTATCTCCTTAGACATAGGCTGTCTAGTATCCTTTGCATGCGGGCTGGCTCGACGCCAACCCACCACCATTCTGCATGCCAAGAAGGATGTTGTAGAATCTGGGACCCCCACCGTTTTGCAGAAAAAGGAAAGGGCGGCCATGTGCACCCAAATGGAACCAGGGGCAAATTCCAATGAATGCAAGTGAGCCAAGTAGCAAAGCATGAGACCTTCCATAAATGCGTACCCTGGGGGAAGGCCCTCCTGATAGCTGAAATCCAGAAAAGAGGTGACCGCATTTTCGTATGCTTGGTGCATGGCTGGAGCAAGGGACCACAGGAATCCCTCCACTATGGAATGTTGCCAAGGCTCCACAGCTGCTTCAGGAAGTTCTCCGGGTGCAGGGTGGCCTCTGGGGCCAATGTGTGGAAGCGATCTACCTGGCGGTGAGACAAAGTATCAGCAAATATTATTTTTTGCTCCTGGGATAAAAACAGCATGAAAAGAAATGTTATCCTTCAGGCATAAAAGAACCAGTTCTCTCACCAACCGCATAACTCTGCTTGAGTGGCTGGACTGCCGATTAACCACCCTGACCATAGCCTGGTTATTGCATCAGAAGCAAACAGACTGATTCCAAAAGCAAGCTCCCCAGAGATGAACTGCTACCAGCAAAGGGAACAATTCTGGAAACATCATGTCCCGCAAAATGTCTGAAGAGGACCAGGAGGGATGCCAAACCCCCAGGACCATCGGTCATCAAAGTAGACACCGAAACCCATATCCCCTGTGGTGTCTGTGTGGACTTGGAATTCACTCTCCAGGTGAATGGGGGGGGGGGTTTTTGCCAAAAAGTAACCCCATTATATGAGGCTAAAAAAATGAAGCCAAACCCACAAGTCTTCACGCAGGCCTGCAGTAATCCTGATCTTGTGGTGGAGGACTGAGCAACATGCTGTGGAACAAGCCAGGTATGCACAGAATGCTCTCCCAGCGGATATTACTTTACAGGCAAAATTCAAATGTCCCAGCAGGGATTGAATCTCCCGCAACCTACACTTCTTCCATGAAATGGTAAGCTGAAGCAGCCCTACTAGGGAGAGCAACTTGTCCACTGGGAGAGAGGAGGTACCCGCCTCTGTGTCCAGCAACACCCCCAAAAATACAAGCTGGCAAGCTGGGCCCTCGGTCTTATCAGCCACCAAGGGAACCCCAAGGTCAGCTGCCAAACCCTGAAAAACATGCAGGGCTGTAGCACATATGTCAGTACCGTGCGACCCCACAAATAAAAAATCACCTAAATAATGAGTAATCTTTGCTTCTGAAAACCGGACATTCGCGGGCCGCTCCAAAAAGGAACTAAAAGCCTCAAATGAAGCACATGCCACAGAACAGCCCATTGGCATTGCCTTATCAACATACCAGGCATCCCCAAACTTAAAACCCAACAGATTAAAATTTTCCAAGTGAATGTGTAAAATGCGGAAGGCCGACTGGATGTCGCACTTTGCCAACAGGGAAGAATGACCAGCCTCTCTTATAAGCTGAATGGTGTCATCCAGCATAGCATAATGAACTGAGCATAAGGCAGGATCAATATGGTCATTAACCGACCTGCCTTTTGGGTAAGAAAGGTGCTGTACCATGTGAAACTCCCCAGGGGACTTCTTGGGGAACACACCTGTGGGCGAAACCCGTAAGGAAGGTAGTAGGGGAGCAGAGAAAGGACCCGCAATCCTCCCTGTGGCGCACTCCTTTCTAATTCTCTCTCAAACTACCTCAGGAAATTCCCTGGCAGATTTAAATTAGGTGTGTCAGTAACGCACTGCTCAACCTCAAATGGAATCCGAAAGCCTTCCAAAAACCCTTTTCACAAGTAATCTGCCTCCGCTTGGAGGGGTTAGTCTGCCTAGGCTTTCTCCAGTGCAGAAAGTCAAACTGGGGTTGGCTCCATAGTAAAAACATAGGAAGGATCACACCCAAGGTTTACAGGGAGCCCTCGCCCCTCCCTAGCTGCTCCCCTCCTTCCGTGATCCACCGGCGCCAGGAGACTGGCTGTTCCGAAAGGGCTGGCAAGGGAAAACCTTGCTGCACTAGCTGTGTGGGTTCATATCGGCACTTTGGCCTATGGCAAGCCCCTTTGTTAAAATCCCAACAGGTGAACCTGACCAGGAACTTGCCCGCACCCACAAGCCTGCAGCTTGAATTCATCTGAGAGCCACTCTCCCCCAGGCCTTTAAACAAAGCATGCACCATGACCATCCACATCTGATCATGAATGAGGTCCCAGCGAAATCTGCTCCTGTGTGAAGCACTATGCCACACCTCTTCATCATAAGAAATTGCTACATTATTCCCAGCTAATGCCCTGGCCCAAAGAACACGATTCATGTGGGATGCTAAGTGTCAAGCCCGCGTCAGGTAAGCCACCACAATCAAGGCCAGGCATTCCCCAAAACCCCAGAGCCAATTATCGAAGGTGCAGTCTGTGCTGTCCTTGGCATGCTTTTTCTTCTCCTTACTCGAACCTGTCACCGGTCATCTTCGGCCTTCACAGACTGAAAAGCATCTGTAAAATAACCATCCAGGGCCCTCTCTTGGATCTTCTTAGGGAGGTGTGAACAGGGACGGTTCCCTGGGTCCCAAGAGCCACCCGGCTCCTGCCCAGGAGGTGGTGTACCGCCCCCCCCTCCAAAACTCATCTCTGCGTGAGCCATTCCAGGAGAACAGGGATACCTTCCCCAACCCTCCACCCCTTCCCCTCACGCGTCATGTGCAATCAGGCCAGGTGAGGTGCAGCCACCCAGCCGGCCCAGGGCATGCATGCTCACTTCTCCTGAGTCAACATGTGCCCTGCTCCCTGTCACAATTACAGCCTTTTTGATTCTAGTGCCGTTATTTATCAAAAATACTGTAGGAATTTAAAAAGCAATTCAAAATAAGGTGTAATAATATTTTTGTATAAAAGATAACAAATCTTTCCTGCAATCTTATAAATGTTTAATTTAAAATTACTTATCAATATTAGTAACTATTAACTGTCAAGAAAATATACCTACATTTATACACTTATATATTAAAATCATAACAACTTCTTTCAAAACTGAATAATACTTTATACTTTATAATAGAATAAAACTCCCATTTTTCTTCACATCCATGTACCAGTCTTCTGTTTACAAAATTGGTTATTTTAGAATTTAGACTAATAATTTTTCATTTCTGTCTGAATTAGTATGGTCTCCCAGCAGGCTTCATGGGTAGGAGTAGGGAAACAAATCCAATTCACCAGATAAGAGTTCAGTGCTTATGTGGAGGAGGGGGGAATCAAACTCAGCTCTCCAAGTTAGAGTTCACCTGATTTTACCCACCACATCATGCTGGCTCTCAACCAAAGGAACTGGTTGGCCACTGAGTCAGTATGCTTAACTATAGGCCTGATCCAGCAGTACTCCGTCTATGTTCTTAATTTAAGCTTTTTTCCTGTTATGTCGTACATGCGTGTAAAGGATTTTATACACATTACAAGGAACTGTCCAATGCTGAATTTGTGCCTGCTGTGAACATGTCATCCTTTAAATTAGGGTGAGACTGAAGTTTAGAAATCACACTTCTCTTTACCAAACTGTTATTTAGATGACATTTTAGCTTTCAGCATAACATGCTGTCCAGGACTACCCAAACATAGTGGCTCTGGTATTTGTGGGTTTTAAAGAGTCGTTTAATATTATTGTTTAGACTAAGAAAGGGCAAGATGCAATTATTGGATGACACATGCTGTACTGATTCCCATTATCCTCAGGATGGAATGTCTCCTTCAAATAAATGCTGCTTTCCTTCTGCCTCCAAGAAGCACAGTCTTTAATTCCACCCAGAATGGTAATGTGAAAATATTGATCCATAATCAGTTGCTGACACCCTTATTTTCCTTAAGTTGTATAGTTGCTGAACTGCAAACACAGCATTACTGTCTCACTTATATGTCCCCCACCACACACAAAAATTAATTTCCAACATTTCACCTGAACGTCATTCTCTATCTGGCCAAGCTGCTGTAAGTTCCATCATAAGGGCTTCCAGTTCAGTAGTTACTGATTTTTAAGAAAACTGCTACAAGGCATTTTCCTCTACTAAACTCATTTTAATTTCCCTATAAGCAAGCTAAGAAGATTAATAAATCTGTATTTCTCTGAAGAGTCACTCACATTGTCTGAAAGCAATTGCTCGGTGTAATTCTCATTATGGGAGAATCCCAATTTGCAGAACAACTCCTTAAAAGCTTTCCAATAATTGGGGTTGGAGGGAGCAGCCAAATTCTTTGTCATCAACAAGCTTGACTCAGCTTTATTTCAGACATGTTATAAGCCAAATTCCACTATGATGTAGATGGATGTGATTTCAGTTAATGCTGAGATGAAAGTTACACCTAGAAGAGCTTGATTTCTGCAACAAAAGTGGACAAATCCTGATTGGGATTGAGAAAAATTAACTTGACAGCACTCCAAGATCACTGCTGTAAAATATGGGCATTTTTTTGGAATTTATACCCCTGCCCTATACAAAAATCTCAGGACAGCTTACAAAATTAAAAGCAACAATAAAAGCATAATTGTATAAAACAATCCTAAAAACCATAAAAACCATAAAAACCCTAACCCCACCCCAGACTGGCAGCCAGTGCAGATTTTTCAAGACTGGCTTTATGTTCGCTCTGCCACATTGACACATCTGCAGACTGGCTGCTGCATTCTGCACCAGCTCCAGCTTCCAGACTCTCTTCAAGGGAGCCCCATGTAAGCTACATTTCAGTAGTCAAGATGGGAGATTACTAGAGTGTGAAACACTGTGGCCAGGTCCTCTCTGTCCAAATATGGGCAAAGCCAGTGAACCAGCCAGAGGTGCTGGTAGGTGCTCCTGGCGACCACTGCCACCTGAGATTCCAGAGACAGGGAATCACCTGTCCTAGTTTATTTTTACACTATGGTCACAAATACATAGCCAAATGAGAATATCATCACACACACACACACACACACACACACACACACACACACACACACACACACACACACACACACACACACACACACACACTAGTTATTTTCCTACATTTCAGGGCTAAAATGTAAGAAATGTTCATGGTTGTTCTTAGAAGAAGCAATTCAAAAAGCAGCATGAGGAAGAACAAGTCAGAATTGTAACAAGTAATGTGTTCTAAGCAATGGCAGCATTTGTTCGATCACCTACCACAGTTGGTTAGTCCAATTCACACAGCAGCCTGTGTGACCCAGCCACTACATCTTCAAAGACTCCTGAGTGACTGTAGCAGCTGTCAGCTTCAATAGCTACAAGCTTCCACAGAAACTTTCCTTTCTAGTTTCCTCAGTGCCACAGACTTATTTCTTTGTGCACTCTTTAGCCACTCTTGAGTTCTTCCTATTGAAAGAAGAACAAGAAAGTCACAAAGAAGTGAAGCATCAGTAACTTAATTCTTGAAGCAGCTAGATACTACTGGAAGGTTTCTCACAGTGGAATCCTGGGTGTGGTGACTCAGAAGAAAGTCCCACTATCTTCAGTGATGCTTACTCCCAGGCAAGAGTGCATATAATTGCATCATAAATAAGTAAGCAGTAAGAAAAAAGTGCTGAGAAGGCTGTAAAAGGGCACCATAGATGTATGTAGTTATTAGTTCTGACAATTGCAACTACAATCACATGGAGCCTTCTGGTCATATAATAGCTGCCTCACAGGCTGCTTTGGCTGATCTAGACAAACATCTCACCATAATAAACCTGTTCCAGGATATCATCACTTCAGATGATTCATGCAGACAATCTCATGATTAAAACCAAATGGCAGGGAGAAGGGTTCTTGTGTAATATATTTCTATCATGCTCAATTTCAAATGTACAAGCTGCATACTTTCACCCTGACCTTGATATGAGATTTTACTTCCTCCTGAGAGCCAACCATGACAAATTGCTTTCCCTTGAAATCATTCAAAAGATTTGACAAAACAATTGGATTCCCGTTGGGAACTTTTATGACCTTCAATGCAAGCAGTAACCAATTTTTTCAGTAACTCATTTTGGTTTTTGCAATAATTGTTCTTTGTGATACCATCTAAAGGCTTATCACCTTCTGTCCTTCATGTACTTTGACCTGACTAGGATCTGGGAGTCACAAGTTTGAATCCCCACTATCACAGATGCTCACTGGGAGAGGCAAGTTCAAATCTCCACTTTGGAGTATAATGGGCCAGTCTCTGGCCCATTATACATTGAATGTTTACTTGGGGTTTCTTCACTGAACAGTAGACTTGTAGTGGAATCTCCTTGCATTTTTCTGTTTACACATGAGGAGGCAGCCCACA
The DNA here is from genome assembly GCF_021028975.2 of Sphaerodactylus townsendi. Taxonomy (NCBI): domain Eukaryota; kingdom Metazoa; phylum Chordata; class Lepidosauria; order Squamata; family Sphaerodactylidae; genus Sphaerodactylus; species Sphaerodactylus townsendi. The sequence goes on from NC_059428.1 coordinate 119,672,360, forward strand.
GCATACTGTGCAGTTTGTCTGCACAACTGTGCTGGGCCTCTCCTTCTCCTGGTTCTCTTAACTCCTCCCATCAATTTAGCCTCAAAAACACAGATCTCATCACACCCAGTAGTCTCAAGACTAGAGCTGATATTCTGTCCCCTCCCCCTCCCTTCTCCTATCTCTCTCTCCCTCTCCCCCTGCCACTGCTGCTGCAAGAGAAGAGAGAGGCGTGTTTTAAAATAGAGTCTTATTTGAAATAAAGTTTTTAAAAGCCCTCCTGATCATCAGGTAAAATGGAAGCAGAGGTGGGGTGGAGAAAAAAGAGACCCTGTTTGTACTGTTCCTTGCAAAAGTCAAGTCTGTTATTATATCAATATATTGATATATCAATATGAGCATTTAGAGAAGCAGGAAGGAGCCAGGTTCATGGAACAGGGGTGAGAGAAAAGACGTGGATGGCAGTGCAAGGAAGTAGGAAGGCCAGTCATAGCTGGAGAGAAGGTATCTGGGGCAAAGCTATGTTCAGTGGCAAATCTTTACACTATGGCAACAAAAGAAATTAAAGGTCAAACTAGAAGTGGTGTTGCTTGCCACAGAGAGAACGGAAAGTCATAGAGGGGCTCCAAGAAATGCACCTCGTGCATAATCAGTCTCTCTGTCTCAACCTTACACCCCTTTCTGTATAGTTATTGTGGGGATAAAATGGAAAATGAAAAAGTTATATTGAAAGCCACTTAAATTCCATTGAGAAGAAAAGTTTTAATCAACGATTTAACTGAGATTGGGTTAGTTATGTACAGTGGTATTTGTTTACTTCACCAGTTTTTTTTCTTGCTGATTTTGCATGTTAACCAAGACTTCACAATTGTCAGTGAACTGTGTGTGCTTAAAATTACTTTAATCTTTGACAGTTAAGTGAAACTATTACAGAAAAATTAGATTAATTGCTTTTTAATAGAGATTAACAGTTAAGATTGGCCTTCTTATCTTGCTTTATGAGATGTAATTTATACACACCTGCTGATTTTTGGATTTACACATGTGTTGATTATCTCATGTTAAGAACTAATCATTTGTCTAGACAGTCATGTCATGATTAAGATAGAAAAGATTGAGAAGATAAAGCTGATATTTTTATTTAAATATGCACTATCATGATAAGCAAATCCAATTTTTCTGGATAGAAGTTTCAGAAGACGATTAGGTGCAGTTTCTGGGTGTGTGTGAGTTGTGCTTAAAGATAATCCCAAAAAGCAATCAGACAAAAACCAGAAACCTGGTTTGCTTTTAAAATTACTGCCCACTATAATATGACTAAGCAATATTAGAATCTATTATAACTTTAGCACTTTAAAAAATAATAATTGTAAGGTTAATTTCCACATATCTGTATTTCTTATTGGCTTACAAAATGAAAGGGATGATTTCTTTCTTTCTTTTTTATTTTTTTCAGTGATTAGGCCAGACTATGCCAGTAAACCCTGGTTGTTTCTCAATCACTCCACTTATGGGAAAAGTTGCATATACTTGCATGCATATACTTGCATTACTACCTCCCTCAACACATGAACAGATATCAATTGTGGCAGTGATAGTTATGTCCTTTGTTAAAATATCACAAAACTTTTTTCATGTTGTCAAATAGTCATAAGCCCAGAATTTCTTTTACTGAATTCACCAGAAAGCTGAGGGAGAAAAAGCTGGATAGACTTCAGCTGTTACCCATCTCTTCCACTGGTAACAAAGAGAAACACTGCTTTCCATCACAATAGGCCTCTAAAGAACCACAGTGTTGTATTACCTCCATTCTACTTTGCAACACTCCTGTAAAACTCCCAGGCCATCCTGAGCATCTTTGGAAAAGGATGGAATATCTAATAAATCCAGGATTTTTTGTGGGGGGAGTGCTTTGTAAGGCTACAAAAAACAGTAGTAAGAGGATAAAATACCAAGAGAAATAGAACACACAGGAAAAAAAGCATTAATGATTAATATAGATGGATTCTTGTAGAGATTTTGGGTATGTGATCCCAAATTCCACCAGCTCACCATTGTTATGTCATTATTTACTGACACACTAGTTGACAGAATAGAAAAAGTTATGAAGGAACTATACTCTCCTCAGGAGTTTTTTATGTAGACATTAACAAGTTGGCCATTCAAATGATAGCCAGTCTGTTCCTCCTCAGCAAACACCCGATTTCTGCTGCTGCTTGAATGCCTTATGAAAAAACAGTTGGATTCATCCTGAAATGCTAATCCTCGCCCAAGGCGGATCTCTTTTCTTTTTTTGTACTTCATTCAATACATTTATCTGTTTTGTAAAATGATCTTTCCTGCTTCCAGTGATAATATGCTGTCTCCAGTCACCCTCATCTTCACCCCTGTGAAATCCCAGCGTCTTTTCTGATGCAGGAAAAAAGAACAAAGATGGGAAGAAATTAATCCTTTGCACTGAATAACTGATAGCATGCTGTTAACGATAGTTTAGAAGGGACACAACTCAGTAAAATCCAATTGCTGTAAAGAATCCTGATTGTTTCAAGTGACAGAAACACACTTCAGCAGGGACACACACACACACGTGTGTGTGTGTGTGTGTGTGTGTGTGTGTGTGTGTGTGTGTGAGAGAGAGAGAGAGAGAGAGAGAGAGAGAGAGAGAGAGAGAGTGAGTGAGTATGTGTTAGGAACATACCAGGAACATACACAAAAACTACATATTAAAGGGAAAGGAAGGGCTCCTGATTTCCTGTCACCAAAGAAAAATACAGTTAAAGATTTACCATTTTCACCCAATTACAGTTATGAAATTATAATTCAATTCTCAATGAT